>NW_023995966.1:0-76736 GCF_015586225.1 Lucilia sericata | reverse complement strand
ATGTGATCATGATTTGTGTCAAGCTTGTGGAGCGGATCAATTTAAATTAACTAAAATTCTTTGTGTACAACGGGGTCTACGTAAGTTCTTGTATTTAATTTCACATAAAATTAGAAAATTTACTTATTTATTTTCAACAGATAAACATTTACTAATGGCTCCCTCAGATGTAGCCGGTTGGGGTATATTCCTTAAGGAGGGTGCACAAAAGAATGAATTCATTTCGGAATATTGCGGTGAAATTATATCGCAAGATGAAGCCGATCGTCGTGGCAAAGTGTATGATAAGTACATGTGCTCTTTCCTTTTCAATTTGAATAATGATTTTGTGGTGGATGCTACGCGTAAGGGGAATAAAATACGTTTTGCCAATCATTCCATCAATCCCAATTGCTATGCTAAAGTAATGATGGTGACAGGCGATCATCGTATTGGTATTTTCGCTAAACGTGCTATACAACCGGGAGAAGAACTATTCTTTGACTATAGATATGGTCCTACGGAACAATTGAAATTTGTGGGCATTGAACGTGAAATGGAAATTGTTTAATTTTTTTATTTTTTATTATCATTTTCGTGTACTTTATTTTAATTATTTCTTTTATCTTAAATTTAGCGTAAAAAATATTGAATAAAACCAATTTGAAATTTACACACTTTTTGCTACATTTGCTATAATGGGTTTGGGTCTAGATTTAAAGATCAACTTTTTGGTTATAACGGCCTGCACTGTGTATTCACTTTTCTGTCTTGATTTGTTTTCCAAAGCCACCGTATTATCGAGCAGCGTGCGATCTACAGTGTTGTTCATAACGCTGGCATTTAAATTGCCCACAGTTTGGTCCAATAAATGTTGACCCTCATTGGTTTTTGATTTTTCCAAGACGGCAAAGGGTTTTTCGAGTTTTTGTTCTCTGCCTTGCAAAATGTGATGGCCGATAATTAAAATCTAAAGTGGAATAGTATGATTTAGAAATTTGGAAGTTATATTTGTAAATGAGCTTACTGGTTGACCATATTTGTTGTAGTACAGATCACCCACAAATTGATCGTGCATATCCTCATTAGATCGCACCTCTAGATCCCCTTGCAGTTCAAGAATGGCCCATTCTTTTAAGCCGCTAGAGGTTTTGCTAAAAAAAATGGAGGTTTCGGTTATTATTGCAAATATATTTTTGGTTATCTGAAGAACTGGAACGGAATATCTAAAGAACTGGAACCGAATTCGCTAAAATTCAAATTCTAACATAAAAATCAAATTTTCTCTAAGAAAAATTAAACAACAAAAATAAGTGATAAATTTCATATATATTCCATTTATTTGTAGTACATTTAATTAATAATAACATCAGCATTACATGCATAGTTTTACATTCTTTTAAACACCTCTGAATTTCTTAAACAATGGATGTACATTTCCAGAATTCTTTTTACGATGTTCATAGTAAATGGCATCATCACCGCCCGACATAGAACTCAAGCCGCCACGTTTCATGGTACTAGAACCGCCTGGACGATAGCCTGGTTCACCCGGAATCTTTTCATCTTCACAGTCCTGATCGGAAGCAGATAAAACTTGCTGCAACAGTTGGGATTGTTCTTCACGGGTTTTATAAAATAAGTCGGGATCTGTGTCCATGCCACTTAAATGTGTAATAACTTTATAACTGTAACCCTGATTGACCAAGAAACGTTGACGTTTGCGAGAATAACTCATTTCCATGGTGTCCTGCGAAACAAGGGTGTAGAAGAAGGCATTATACTCCTCGGCAATGGCACCCTTTTTAGCACGCAAAATACGACCTAAACGCTGAGCCTCCTGACGACGAGAACCACCATGTGAGGAAATCTGTATAAGCACATTAGCTTCGGGCAAATCAAAACTAGTATCGGCCACTTTTGATACAAAAATGGTGTTGACTTTTTGATTGAATTTGAAATTTTGTAAAATTTGTATACGTTCATTTTGTGAGGTAGGACCATAAATGAAAGGTTTATTCATTTTGATGGCATAATGTTTCAAAGCAAACACATTGTCCGAGAAGACAATGGTTTTGTCACCTCTTTTTTCATGATATTTAATAAGAAACTGGCAACTGCGGAATTTGGATGGATTCATAACGTAAAGTAACATTTTCTTGGAAGTCTTGGCAGTCAAGTATTCACGATAGAATTCAGGAGACATTGGACACCACACCTCGGCACACTGTACACGAGCAATAAAGCCCTTCTTTTGTAGCTCCAACCAATTGGCTTCATATAGTTTAGGACCAATAAGGAAATTCAAATCAGCAATTTTGTCATCTTCACGCAACAAGGTGGCAGTCAAACCAAGTTTACAGTGAGACTGCACTATAGTTAAAACTCTAACGAAACATTTTGGCTGGAATAGTGTGTACTTCATCCAATACCATTATGCCCCATTCCTGTTCCTGCAGCCAACGCATTGTCTGCTCTGCTTCCCAAGAACGTTTTTGAGTGTGAGTGATCATAGAATAGGTGGTGACTAGAATGCCGCAACCCATAGGTTTATCTTTAGCCTCAGAAGTGAAACGACAATCATGCTGTCATCAGCGGTAGACCACATTTTAAACTGTTGCTTCCACTGTTCGACTGATACACCACTGTTGCACAAAAACCAAGGCACGTTTGCGCACGGTACAGCAGGCGGTAACACCAACTAAGATTTACCTAAAATATTAAGAGGCATTATAAAAAATGGTGCATTAAATAGATATGACTTCAAAACATACCTGCACCACAAGGTAGTACATAACTCCTGATCTAGCACGTCCGTTACCAAACATTTTGCGCAAACTCTTCTCCTGATAGGTCCTCAACACAGCAGCAGGTTTTAGATCAATATTTATATCTGGATTATGTGTATCATTACGAAAATCATACTCTGCCAGCAGAGGATGTTCAATTTCTATGCAACGCTTCTGTATAACTTCAATTTTTTCCTGATTTACTTCAAATGAAACTGTTTTTAAATTAGCCTCATCCTCGTCTTCCTCCTCATTATCAATTTTATCATAAAAATTTGTAATATCATCGGGTACATTGGTTGTGCCATCTGCATTAATAGTGCCAGCAGCATTGGGATCAGCCTTACCATCAGCGCCCTTAACTGTACCATCGGGTAATTTGTACCAAACTGAGTTATAGCGTTACCCTCCACAGTGCCCTGTATAAAAGCATCTCCTTCTTCACGCTTTAGCGACACGTCTGTATAACTGGATCTTTGAGGCAACTTTTGTAAAATATCCGGATGAGGAGATTCAATAAAATAGCGATTATGTTTTAAAAACCAATTTAAACTTTGCCATACGATAAAGTACACAGTTAATGAATCTCTAATACCCTCAGGAATACTAGTTTTACTTAATCTCTTCAAATACTCAACAATGTCATGGGTCTGTAGGCCAACCGATACGGCGGCATATAAACTGTAGGCTGTTAATTTGTATTCGTGTATATGCTCGGGACGACAGACAGGTTCAGAGATGGCAATTAGAAAATCATGAGCATGTTTATAAACAGGTGAGAATGACTCCAAAAATATATGACCATTCGGTGCCACCCATAAAGGACGATTGTTGTGATCCACTTTAAGTTCCATTTGTGAACGATAATCTTTGGCACCATATTCATCGGTATTTATACCATCATCATTAGTTTCGGCATTCTTAGAAGCTGCTCCCGGTATTCCATCAGATTCACTAATATCGATGGTATCATTGTCATCAACAAGCTGTGTGTAGGCCTCATCTTCGGCACGTCGTTTTTTACCTGTTAAATTCTAATGTTATTATACAGTTTATGTAGTAGGAATTCCTAAACTTACCAAATTTGTCTCCACCAAATTTATCTTTTTTCGATTTCTTTGGCGGTCCCATTATTTAATTTAATTTATTTACTTTTTCACAGAAATGTGAAATTCAGATCTTCGACTGCAAACAATCCGAAAAAATTAAATTTATGGACAGTTTTAAGGCGAATTCGACTTGTCAACAGTTTGTTTACTAATTTCAGCGATGTAGAAACAAGTAGTGTTGACATAGTTTTACAAAATATTTTATTTTAACGTAGCGTAACGTTTTGGAATTTAAATTAAAAAATTTTCAATACATGAGGAATTTGTAAACACCATTTCAATAAAATGTAACTATATCAAACTGTAATAATAGATATACAGAAAAAATTATTTTTTTTCGGAACAAACATATGTAGATCTCTGATCCAGTTTGCGAGGTCCTAATTTTTTATTGTTTATAATCACATTCTCTGAACAACCGCCCTTCTGCTGGTAGCATGTACTTTTTCCTCTTGGCTGAATCTAACACCGGCTTAGCTAAAAATACATTTTTGGATATAAAAATGGTTTTGGTCAACAACACCATTTTTTATACACTACTAGGTTTAAATTTAACACATTTTACGTTAGTCCAGATTTATTCTAAAAATTGTTACGGTGATCTAGATTTTTTCAATTTATTTTTAAAAGTTTCACCTTCGTGTGAAGTTGGAGATTTTTGTTTCCCAAGATATTTTAATGAAAAATTGTTTGTAAAAAAGACGATTGGCAACCCCTAACTCAAAAGCATAAAATTATTGATGCCAACAAAAGCCACTGTAAACAAAGGTAAATAATTAACAAATTAATATAAACTTACGTTTTTATTAAAACAGGCATGACATATATTACATAAACACTAAACGTCAATTTAAATCACTTTTAAACATTAATATTAAAAAAATATCGCAGAAAATATATTGTATACTATTCCTTGATTCCAGCGCCTTTTTATAAATAAACATATGGTTGCTAGTGTAGCCATTTTCAATTTTTGTTATTAATAAAAAACGTACTAAAAATAAATTGTTTGCTACTATTTAAGCAATTATGTCAAGGCGAATTAAAACTAAACAGCTGATTAGCTAAAATCGTTATTTTGCAAAAGAAAAATCACGATTTTTTTTACAATTTCACAAAATAATTAAAAATTATTAATTAAAGTTTATATAAAACATAAAAATAAGTTATGTCTAGTCGCTGGTATCCCATTTATCAACGTGGAAATCCACAATTACGTATTTTCTTACCCAATTTTTGGATGAATTGATACGGCCACTAGAGGAACAACCGAAAAATGTCGCCACATTTTCCGTCTCGATGGAAATGACAAAATATGATGTAAAAATTATCTAGAGAAAATATACAAAATTCCCGTGGTAGATGTGCGAACCCGTATTGAGTTGGGCTCTACAAAACGTGATACCACCTATGGCTATGTGACCAAAAATGATGATATGAAAATAGCTTATGTAACTATGGTGAGTTCTAGGAGGATTGAGGGATATTTTGTACAGAAAATGTTTGGAATTAACTGTTGATGTTTATTTTAGCCTAAAACAATGGAATTTACCTTCCCTGATTTATTTGCTAAAAGGCAGAGACCAAAAAGAGCGACGAGAAGGCATTGGATGATTCGAAGAAGGGCTTTAGAGATTTTCTGGAACGTAATAAAAGAGACCTGGTACACCAGGATGGTATTCAATTTAGTTAGGATGATACTTGTTAATAAACTTAAAAGAAAATCGAAAATTTTAAAAACGTTTTAATAAAAAGGTGCTCTATGGAAGTTTGGGACAATTGTAGATAATTTGATCGAGTATTTTATGTGTTTAAACTAGCCATTTAACTAAACAGTAACTTTTACCAAAATAACATTTGTATCGGAAATAATCTTTAGAAGACTAAAACACAAGTAGTATAACAATTTCGTTTGGCAATGATTTATACCAATATGTTTATTAGATTTTAATCTTTCTCAGATCATTTAATGATACCAAGAAGATAACATTGAAAACAAAGTATTGAAAATATACAGAAATTATCGAAATTAAAGCTGCTTTTTGGGATATGCTCATCGGAATAAATGTTTAACAAATCTTAAATAAAATCATTCTCTTCTGGCACCATTTCGTATCATTTACTTATTTTCTTCAACAGTTTTGTCAATCCAGGCTCTAAGCTTGTCGGTATCTTGTAACCCACCATACGGTTGACCACCTTGCCATCTTTCATGGCCATGAGAACGGGCACAGCAGCTACATCATAATCCAAAGCCAATTCACTGTGTTCATCGATATCTACTTTAGCCAATTTAACGGCGCCAGCTTTTTCTCCTACAATCGATTCCAAACGAGGGGTCAACATTTTGCAGGGATTACACCATCTAGACAAAATTAATTATATAATCTTCTCAATCAAGAATTTCATCATAAAACTTACGTTGCAAAAAAAGTCAACTATCACCACCTTATCGCTCTTCTTGACTTTATTTTCGAAATCTTCTGAGCTTTGTACGTTGAAAATCTCATTTTTAATGCCGCTAGTGGCCACTGTACGTTGACCTAGACGAGGCAAAAGATTTTGTCCGGTTTTTTGGAAAATAGTGCGCAACATTTTTCACTGTTAATTTTTCTGCTTTTTCGGAGAAATGTATAAAGCTAAAATGTTAAATATTTTTTTTAATTATATTACTTGGCAATTTGACAAAATAAACTTACTTTACACGCTAGAAAATTTTCTTTCGGAATAATGATAAATTTGATAAAAATAATGATGATGTTTTTGTTGCTTTTTATTTAGTTTTCAATGAATAGCACTGAACATATGGCATGAGGATGTTTTTGTTGTTTTTTTTTTTTTTTTAATTTTTGATAAACAACACTGAACATACTGTATGAGTAACGACAGCTGTGTGAAAAGTTGCCAGACGTATACAGCCAGTATTGTATCTCTGCGTTATATGTGGTAGCACTGGTTTATCAGGGTTGTATTTTTGTATGACGTGTATGAAGGTATGAAGACGTATAGACATTCTTAGGTTGTTAAACTTCTTGGTATGAAGACTTTTTTGGCACAAAAAGTCATCATACCGACCGGAGGCAGGATAAATTGCCGCGAAAAAATACAGCAAACTTCATTGTTTTGCATAAAAATTCCCGCGAAAAATTAATTTCTTTAATAATTAATTAATTTAATAATATTCTACTCGAAATTAAGTAATTTTGTTAATTTGAAATCCAGTCATTTTGCTTAATTTCATTGAAATTAAGTTGAAATTACAATGGACATCCCTGTCTTAGTAGAGAAAATACATATTTTTACAACAATGAACGAAACACAAATTAAAACCAAATAAAAATAGAAAAATTTATATTAATATTATAAAAGTGTTTAATATACCTATAATTATAACATAATGTATGTGCAATAGGTGTCGAAATATGTGCAAACAATGGGCTATATGAGAGAATTGCTATATTTTTGTAATGAAAATCGTTTACATTTGTTATTCAAATTTAACACATAAATATAGGATACCCTTACCCTTATCCATTCTGCATTTAAAAAAAGTACTAAAAACACAATACTTCCTATTTAGTACAACTCTGGGAAAAAGTATGTTAAAAAATTATGTTTTATTCACATCGATAACAACAACAACATTACATGAGAAACAAACAGCTGGCTGATAAATTTACGTGTGAAATTAATAAAGAAAGAAAAAATTTTGTGGAAGGAAAATTTTTGTAAAATATTGCAAAAAAATATAAAAGCAAGAAAATATAGTAGGAAAACCAAACAAAATAGTGAAGAGAAAAGGGATTCTATAGCAAAAACTCCTAATGCCTAAATAAAGATTGTGGAAAGTGAAGAAAAGTTGATAGCTTTTTTTGTTGTAAACAATGGATGATTTGTCACAAGGCGACATTTGTCGCGTTTGTCGTTGTGAGGCTCAATCGGATCGTCCTCTTTTCTATCCTTGCGTCTGCACGGGCAGCATAAAGTATATTCATCAGGATTGTTTAATGCAATGGATGCGTTATTCGCACAAGGAATACTGTGAACTATGTGGTCACCGTTTTAGTTTCCAACCCATATACTCGCCCGATATGCCCCGTGTATTGCCACTGCGTGATGTGGCTGGGGGTTTGATATCGGCCATCATGAAGGCGGCCAAGTCATGGGCCCATTATACTCTGGTGGGTTTGGCCTGGTTTGTAATTGTTCCGTTGTCGGCGTACCGCACTTATCGTTATTTGTTTCGAGCTTCATCTTTCGATATGATTATGACATTGCCGTTCGATATATTTTCTACGGAAAATTTGGCTTCGGATGTTTTTCGCGGTTGTTTTGTAGTGACCTGTACGCTGTTGTCTTTTATTGGTTTGGTGTGGTTAAGAGAGCAGATATTGCTGGGTGGTGGTCCGGACTGGTTGGAACGTGAAGATGCCCCGGCTGTGGCGGAAGGTGGTGGCAACAATGATGGGGAGGATGATGTAGATCTTATACCTTTGCCAGAATTTGCGGTAGCTGCAGCAGCTGGTGCAGAAGCTAATGTTGCTGCCGATAATGAGGCAGGCGTTGGTAATATTTTGGAAGAAGCTATACCTGAGGAAGAGGTTGAACTGCTGGCAGATCAGGCCAATGCTAATGAGCCAGTTGCTGCTCCAGCTGCCGCCGTTGCTAATAATGATAATAATGCCGAAGCTCCTGTGGTAGAACCTATGAACAATAATGCTCCCGCTGTAGCAGATCCGGCAGAAAATGAAGGTGATCCTCCTCTAGAATTTGGTCCCCAATTACCTCCTGCCTTGGCTGGAGGCGCCGCCAATAACAATCCAAATAACAACGCAGCCGCCAATGCTGCTGATAATGATAACGACGAGCCAAATTGGAATCCCATGGAATGGGATCGTGCCGCTGAAGAGTTGACTTGGGAACGTCTACTGGGCCTGGATGGTTCATTAGTATTTTTGGAACATGTTTTCTGGATTATTTCTCTAAACACAATGTTAATTTTTGCCTTTGCCTTTTGTCCCTACTGTATTGGCCATTTTATCTTGCAATCGATGAATCTATTGAATGCCGATAAACCTTTGCTACATTTTCATGGCCTATTAACTACTTTATTTGGTTATTGTTTTATTGGACACATATTGGTGGTATTACATTTTCTGGCAAAAGCATTCCATATGAGAAGAGTGCGCAATCTTATAGGCTTGTGCTATATAGTGGTAAAGGTATCTCTATTGTCGGTGGTGGAGATTGGCGTATTGCCCTTGGTTTGCGGCTGGTGGTTAGATATTTGTTCACTGCCCTTGTTTGATGCTACGTAAGTTTGTTTTAAATTAATTATAGTTTTAATAAAATGTTTAATGTTTTCCTTTTTATGTTTTAGTCTTAAAGATCGCAAGGCTAGTTTTACCGCCGCACCGGGTACATCGCTATTTGTTCACTGGATGTTTGGTATGGTTTATGTTTACTATTTTGCTGCGTTTATTTCTCTGCTACGAGAAGTATTACGTCCTGGTGTTTTGTGGTTTTTACGCAATTTAAATGATCCCGACTTTAGTCCTATACAGGTGAGTTTAAATAGTTTTCTTTGTGTTTGTTTAATAATTTGCTTCTTTTTTTGTTGGGGGGTTTTTATAGGAAATGATACATCTTCCCATCTTAAGACATGTTCGTCGCTTGATTTCTTCGGCTATGATATTTGGCTCTGTTGTACTTCTTATGCTTTGGATGCCAATTCGTATTTTGAAAACAGTTTGGCCCACATTTTTACCCTACACTTTATCTGGTGATTCAGAAGTGAATGAATTAAGTTTGCAACTTTTACTTTTACAGGTGAGTTTAGTCTGAAATAATTTATTCATTTAGTAATAAATCATACAGTTGAAATTTTAAAATTCGCTCAAAATTTTTCTTCGCCATTTAATCAGTTAACCAATTTTTTATTAAAATAAATACCACCCAATTATTTCATTATATCGCAAACATTTATTTGTAAAAAAGTTCGCTTTTAATTGCATCCATCGTGTATTAATATCGAAAGATTCTAAAGTTCTAAATATTACTTTTTACGCCACCGCTTTTTCGTTTCAAGATCATCTTGCCCGGTTTCTTTGAACAATCTCATACACGCGTCTGGCTCAAAAAGCTTTTACGTATTTGGTGTATTTGTGTTTCATGGATTTTGGGTATACGCAGCTATCTCTTGAGCAATGACCCGCCAGCAGAACCCACCAATCAACAACAAGCCAACAATGCTGAAAATAACGCAGAAAACAATGAGAATAATGAACAGGAAAATAATGCTGATAATGAAAATCAAGCAGCAGCAGGAGAAAATTTAGAAGCCGCTAATCCTGTACAAGCACAACCACAGGCACCACCTCCGCCACCACCGCCGCCTCCACAAGCTGAACGTAATTTGGCGGCAGTGCATCATGCCATAATACATCGTGATGTTCCGGTAGCCTTCCAACCTTACGATAAGCCTTCAATATTTCCCATAAGACTATGCGGTTTGATATTTTTCATGTGTGTATCGCTGGTGGTGGCTTCGCTGCTGACCCTAACCGTACCCGTGTGGATAGGACGTCAGGTAATGTCTTTGTGGTCGGTGGGCAGCATAACTACACAGGTTGTTGTACAAAGTACTGAGGTGACACCACGACCACATGAATTGTATACGGCTGCCTTGGGCACTTATTTGTGTTGGATGATTACAAGAGGCATAGCTATAGCGGTTACTTTGCTGCCGCAAGGCCGAGCTGCAGTAATGGATAAAATCAAACAATGGCTTAAGGTGGGTGCCTCCTATGCTCTACCCGTTTTGATAATTGTTTTAATGCTAGGAGTCATACCTTTACTCTTTGGCATGCTTTTGGAGTTGGTGGTAGTTATACCTGTACGTGTGGGCATACGACAAACACCCATCTACTTTATTTGGCAAGATTGGGCCTTGGGTGTTTTATATACGAAAATAGCCATTGCCTTGACCTTAATGGGTCCCGATTGGCATTTGAAGCGGGCTTTAGAGCGTGCCTATCGTGATGGTTTACGTGATATTGATTTGAAATTCTTAATCAGCGAATTGGCCACGCCGGTCATAACCTGTTTTGGTCTAGCTTTGGCCATACCTTATGTATTGGCCCATTCTATACTACCCATTTTCTTTAAAGATCCCTGGGTCCAATTAGAGATAGCACACTTTGTATATCCAGTATTCTTTTCGGTTATTGGAGCCATTGGTCTAGTGTGTTTCCAAATACGCCAATTCAAAAAGCTATATGTAGCCATTAAGGTGGACAAGTATTTGGTGGGACAACGTTTAGTCAACTATGAACACCGTAAGAAACAACAACAAGAGGCAGCCGATGCTGCGGCCGCTGCCCGTGAACAGGAGGAAATGGAAAATGTACCTATTGCCAATATAGTGGAACAGGCTGAATTGGAAAGACGCCGTAGACAAGAGGTGGAACGTCAACAACTGGTACAGGATTTAGTTAGAGATGAACTTTTATAAAACCTACGGAAATAGATAAGTAAAGACATTGGGGTATATTATTTTATAAAGAAAGGAGTGGAAAATCTTTGTAGTAAACTTAGCAGACCTAAAACAAGTAATTTGCTTATTTTTTTCCATATACATATTTTTTTGTTTTGTTTTTTTCTTTTCTTTTTTATGTGTTAAATAAAAAACGATTAATTCGTTTCAAAAAACCTAGAAATCACAAGTTATTTGGATAACAATTTTGCAGGTACTATCCTAAAGCAAAATTTCTTAATAATTCTATATTGAGATCTATATTGGCATAAACTGTTGCCTCTTATCAGTTTGTCTCTATAAATATAACTATCAATAATACCACCTATTGTTACAATTTTTAACTGTTTATTATCCTTTAATCATAATATTTTACATATTTTATATTTTCTAAATAAATTATCTTTCTTTAACTACTGAAAATACTAAAATACGAACAGCTGTTAGAGAAATCTTTTGCAAATCTTAAAATCAAATCAATTCTAATAAAAATACTGAGCTAATTTGCAAAATTAAAAATTATTAGATAAATTCAGTTTTAATTCAAATTTTTAACATTTCCAAACGAAAATTTCCTTCATTGTTTCTAGAAAACTAAAATTACACTCTCACATGGCAACAATTTTCTAAAACTTGATCAATTTTTAACTAAACAAAATTCATACCAAAAGAAATCTTCAAAATCTGTATTAATTACAATTTGTATTATATTCACAAAATTATACAATATGTATGTATGTATCACACCCTTTATATACAAAAACACACAATTAACTAAACTACTTTAAACACATTAAAATGAAACAAATAATAACTAATTAACTTTTTTTTTTAAACAAAATTCATGATTCATTTATTTTAACATTAAAACAAAAACAAAATTTTATGGTAAAACAAAATTTATTTGTCAAATTATTCTTAAATAAATAATCCAGACGTAAAAACAACTTTTTTTCACATCAGCAAATTAATATTATAATTATTAAATAATCTTATAGTTCTAAGTTAATTTTCCTTTTTTTTTTCTTTTTTATTTGTTGTTTATATATTTTTATCATTATTATCTTAAATAAATAATTTTCTTTTTATAAAAGTTTAAAATTTTTTATTTAAATACATTATAATATTAAAATATTTGCGGCTTGTGTTTCTTTTGATTTAATCTTAGCTACAAAATATTATTAAAATATTTAATTTAAGTTTATGCACTTTACTGAAAATTGTATGTGTAATTTATTAATAAAAGACAATTTTTAACTCAAAAATATAAGAAAAAAGTAAAGTTCAAAAAATTTAAAAAAAAAAATTTAACGAGAAAAAATTGATATAAATTTTAAGCTTTTAAATAAAACTATAAACAATTTTTTCTTCTTTTTTTGAGAAATTATTAAAAGAAATGTGAAATGAAAACCAAAAAAATGTTGTTTTAGTGTTCATTAAAGATGGAAGAAAACTGTGATTACTTTTATTTTCAACAAAAAATCGACAATCTGTGATTACATTTATTTCAAAAATCGATTTTTTGAATGAAAACATAAATGTTTATTTCCCATCGAAAATCGAATTTTCCCATAGAAAAATCGATTTTTTGAGTGAAATTATAAAAGTCCATTTATCTTGGAATCTGTAAGAGATAGGGCCAAAACAACGATAAGAAATCGATTTTTTGAATGAAAACATAAAAGTCCATTTAACTTGAAATCTAGAAGAGATTGGGCCAAAACAACGATAATCTGTGATCACTTTTATTACCCATCGAAAATCGAATTTTTCCCATAAGAAAATCGATTTTTTAAGTGAAAACATAAAAGTCCATTTATCTTGGAATCTATAAGAGATAGGGCCAAAACAACGATAATCTGTGATCACTTTTATTACCCATCGAAAATCGAATTTTTCCCATAAAAAATAGATTTTTTGAGTGAAAACATAAAAGTCCATTTATCTTGGAATCTATAAGAGATAGGGCCAAAACAACGATAATCTGTGATCACTTTTATTTCCCATTGAAAATCGATTTTTTGAGTGAAAACATAAAAGTCAATTTATCTTGGAATCTATAAGAGATAGGGCCAAAACAACGATAATCTGTGATCACTTTTATTACCCATCGAACATCGAATTTTTCCCATAAAAAATAGATTTTTTGAGTGAAAACATAAAAAACCATTTATCTTGGAATCTATAAGAGATAGGGCCAAAACAACGATAATCTGTGATCACTTTTATTACCCATCGAAAATCGAATTTTTCCCATAAAAAATAGATTTTTTGAGTGAAAACATAAAAGTCCATTTATCTTGGAATCTATAAGAGATAGGGCCAAAACAGCGATAATCTGTGATTACTTTTATTTCCCATCTTAAATCGAATTTTTCCCACAAAAAATCGATTTTTTTAGTGAAAACATAAAAGTCCATTTATCTTGGAATCTATAAGAGATAGGGCCAAAACAACGATAATCTGTGATCACTTTTATTTCCCATAAAAAAATGTTTCCCATAAAAAATCGATTTTTTGAGTGAAAACATAAAAGTCCATTTATCTTGGAATCTATAAGAGATAGGGCCAAAACAACGATAATCCGTGATCACTTTTATTTCCCATCGAAAATCGAATTTTTCCCACAAAAAATCCATTTTTTGAGTGAAAACATAAAAGTCCATTTATCTTGGAATCTTAAAGAGATAGGGCCAAAACAACGATAATCTGTGATCACTTTTATTTCCCATCGAAAATCGAATTTTTCCCACAAAAAATCGATTTTTTGAAAGAAAACATAAAAGTCCATTTATATTGGAATATATAAGAGATAGGGCCAAAACAACGATAATCAGTGATCACTTTTATTTCCCATGGAAAATCGAATTTTTCCCATAAAAAATCAATTTTTTGAAAGAAAACATAAAAGTCCATTTATCTTGGAATCTATAAGAGATAGGGCCAAAACAACAATAATCTGTGATCACTTTTATTTCCCATCGAAAATCGAATTTTTCCCATAAAAATCGATTTTTTGAAAGAAAACATAAAAGTCCCTTTATCTTGGAATCTATAAGAGATAGGGCCAAAACAACGATAATCTGTGATCACTTTTATTTCCCATCGAAAATCGAATTTTTCCCATAAAAAATCGATTTTTTGAAAGAAAACATAAAAGTCCCTTTATCTTGGAATCTATAAGAGATAGGGCCAAAACAGCGATAATCTGTGATTATTTTTATTTCCCATCGAAAATCGAACTTTTCCCATAAAAAATCGATTTTTTGAGTGAAAACATAAAAGTCCATTTATCTTGGAATCTATAAGAGATAGGGCCAAAACAACGACAATCTGTGATCATTTTTATTTCCCATCGAAAATCGAATGTTTCCCATAAAAAATCAATTTTTTGAGTGAAAACATAAAAGTGCCTTTATCTTGGAATCTATAAGAGATAGGGCCAAAACAGCGATAATCTGTGATCGCTTTTATTTCCCATCTAAAATCGAATTCTTCCCATAAAAAATAGATTTTTTGAGTGAAAACATAAAAGTCCATTTATCTTGGAATCTATAAGAGATAGGGACAAAACAACGAAATCTGTGATCATTTTTATTTCCCATCAAAAATCGAATTTTTCCCATAAAAAATCGATTTTTTGAGTGAAAACATAAAACTCCATTTATCTTGGAATCTATAAGAGATAGGGCCAACACAACAATAATCCGTGATCACTTTTATTTCCCATCGAAAATCGAATTTTTCCCACAAAAAATCGATTTTTCGAGTGAAAACATAAAAGTCCATTTATCTTGGAATCTATAAGAGATAGGGCCAAAACAACGATAATCCGTGATCATTTTTATTTCCCATCGAAAATCGAATGTTTCCCATAAAAAATCGATTTTTTGAGTGAAAACATAAAAGTTCATTCAAAACAACGATAATCTGTGATCACTTTTATTTCCCATCGAAAATCGAACTTTTCCCATAAAAAATCGATTTTTTGAGTGAAAACTTAAAAGTCCATTTATCTTGGAATCTATAAGAGATAGGGCCAAAACAACGATAATCTGTGATCACTTTTATTTCCCATCGAAAATCGAATTTTTCCCACAAAAAAATCGATTTTTTGAGTGAAAACATAAAAGTCCATTTATCTTGGAATCTATAAGAGATAGGGCCAAAACAACGATAATCTGTGATCACTTTTATTTCCCATCGAAAATCGAATTTTTCCCATAAAAAATCGATTTTTTGAGTAAAAACATAAAAGTCCATTTATCTTGGAATCTATAAGAGATAGGGTCAAAACAACGATAATCTGTGATCACTTTTATTTCCCATTGAATATCGAATTTTTCCCACAAAAAATCGATTTTTTGAGTGAAAACATAAAAGTCCATTTATCTTGGAATCTATAAGAGATAGGGCCAAAACAACGATAATCTGTGATCACTTTTATATCCCATCGAAAATCGAATTTTTTCCACAAAAAATCGATTTTTGAGTGAAAACTTAATAGTCCATTTATCTTAGAATCTATAAGAGATAGGGCCAAAACAACGATAATCTGTAATCACTTTTATTTCCCATTGAATATCGAATTTTTCCCACAAAAAATCGATTTTTTGAGTGAAAACATAAAAGTCCATTTATCTTGGAATCTATAAGAGATAGGGCCAAAACAACGATAATCTGTGATCACTTTTATTTCCCATTGAATATCGAATTTTTCCCACAAAAAATCGATTTTTTGAGTGAAAACATAAAAGTCCATTTATCTTGGAATCTATAAGAGATAGGGCCAAAACAACGATAATCCGTGATCACTTTTATTTCCCATCGAAAATCGAATTTTTCCCACAAAAAATCGATTTTTTTAAAGAAAACTTAAAAGTCCATTTATCTTGGAATCTATAAGAGATAGGGCCAAAACAACGATAGTCCGTGATCACTTTTATTTCCCATCAAAAATCGAATTTTTCCCATAAAAAAATCGATTTTTTGAGTGAAAACATAAAAGTCCATTTATCTTGGAATCTATAAGAATCTATAAGAGATAGGGCCAAAACAACAATAATCCGTGATCACTTTTATTTCCCATCGAAAATCGAATTTTTCCCACAAAAAATCGATTTTTTGAGTGAAAACATAAAAGTCCATTTATCTTGGAATCTATAAGAGATAGGGCCAAAACAACAATAATCTGTGATCACTTTTATTTCCCATCGAAAATCGAATTTTTCCCACAAAAAATCGATTTTTCGAGTGAAAACATAAAAGTCCATTTATCTTGGAATCTATAAGAGATAGGGCCAAAACAACGATAATCTGTAATCACTCTTATTTCCCATCAAAAATCGAATTTTTCCCATAAAAAATCGATTTTTTGAGTGAAAACATAAAAGTCCATTTATCTTGGAATCTATAAGAGATAGGGCCAACACAACAATAATCCGTGATTACTTTTATTTCCCATCGAAAATCGAATTTTTCCCACAAAAAATCGATTTTTCGAGTGAAAACATAAAAGTCCATTTATCTTGGAATCTATAAGAGATAGGGCCAAAACAACGATAATCTGTAATCACTCTTATTTCCCATCAAAAATCGAATTTTTCCCATAAAAAATCGATTTTTTGAGTGAAAACATAAAAGTCCATTTATCTTGGAATCTATAAGAGATAGGGCCAAAACAACAATAATCCGTGATCACTTTTATTTCCCATCGAAAATCGAATTTTTCCCACAAAAAATCGATTTTTTTAATGAAAACATAAAAGTCCATTTATCTTGGAATCTATAAGAGATAGGGCCAAAACAACAATAATCTGTGATCACTTTTATTTCCCATCGAAAATCGAATTTTTCCCACGAAAAATCGATTTTTTTAAAGACAACTTAAAAGTCCATTTATCTTGGAATCTATAAGAGATAGGGCCAAAACAACGATAATACGTGATCACTTTTATTTCCCATCGAAAATCGAATTTTTCCCATAAAAAATAGATTTTTTGAGTGAAAACATAAAAGTCCCTTTATCTTGGAATCTATAAGAGATAGGGCCAAAACAACGAAATCTGTGATCACTTTTATTTCCCATCAAAAATCGAATTTTTCCCATAAAAAATCGATTTTTTGAGTGAAAACATAAAACTCCATTTATCTTGGAATCTATAAGAGATAGGGCCAAAACAACGAAAATCTGTGATCACAAACAAAAAATCAATTTTTTGAGTGAAAACATAAAAGTCCATTTTTCTTGGAATCTATAAGAGATAGGCCCAAAACAATGAAAATCTGTGATCACTTTTATTTCCCATCGAAAATCGAATTTTTCCCATAAAAAATCAATTTTTTGAGTGAAAACATAAAAGTCCATTTATTTTGGAATCTATAAGAGATAGGGCCAAAACAACGATAATCTGTGATCACTTTTAGTTCCCATCTTAAATCGAATTTTTCCCACAAAAAATCGATTTTTTGAGTGAAAACATAAAAGTCCATTTATCTTGGAATCTAGAAGAGATAGGGCCAAAATAACGATAATCTGTGATCACTTGTATTTCCCATCGAAAATCGAATTTTTCCCACAAAAAATTATTTTTTTTCCGCAAAAAATCGATTTTTTGAGTGAAAACATAAAAGTCATTTTATCTTGGAATCTATAAAAGATAGGGCCAAAACAACGACAATCCGTGAGCACTTTTATTTCCCATCGAAAATCGAATTTTCCCACAAAAAATTATTTTTTTCCCGCAAAAAATAGATTTTTTGAATGAAAACATAAAAGTCCATTTATCTTGGAATCTATAAGAGATACGGCCAAAACAACGATAATTTGTGATCACTTTTATTTCCCATCGAAAATCAAATTTTTCTCTCAAAAAATCCATTTTTTTGAAGGAAAACATAAAAGTCCATTTATCTTGGAAACTACAAGGATAGGGCCAAAACAACGATAATCTATGATCACTTTTATTTCCCGTCGCAAATTGAATTATCCCACAAGAAATTTATTTTTTTCTTACAAAAAATAGATTTTTTGAGTGAAAACATAAATGTCCATTGATCTTGGAATCTAGAAGAGATAGGGCCAAAACAACGATAGTCAGTGAACTCTTTTATTTCCCATCGCAAATCGAATTTTCCCACAAAAAATTTATTTTTTGAGTGAAAACATAAAAATCGATTTTTTTTGAGTGAAAACATAAAAGTCCATTTATCTTGGAATCTAAAAGAGATAGGGCAAAAACTACGATAATCTGTGATCACTTTTTTTTTGAGTGAAAACATAAAAGACCATTTATCTTGGAATGTAGAAGAGATATTTCCAAAACAGCTATAATTTGTTATCACTATCATTTCCTACCAGAAATCGAGTTTTTGAGTGAAAGCAATTGAACCAATTCGAATGATTTTAATGTATTTTTAGTTGCTGAAACCGAATCAGATATCTATTTTGAATATTTAGTTCATTTGGTCTATTGATTTTCTGCTTTCCATGCTGCTTTAATCCCACTCGGGAAAATTGCGAAGACCCGAAATTTTTGCATAGTGTAACTTGAATTTTTAAACTACGTAATTTATTTCAATTTACTTTCAAATAAATTATTAAAATTTAGTTTAATAGTTTTAAATATTGTTGGAAAACAAATTAAATTTCGTTTAACAAAACTTTTCAATTTATTTAAAGTAGTTGAGTTGTAAGGAATTAAATGGTTTCTAAAAACAATTTTCTCTGAAACCAAATTTAGTTTTACCCAAAATAATAACAAATTGAGTTTGACCAAAGTTTTAAATTACATTCAGTTAGTTTAAAAACATTTTGTTTAATAAATGCTTAGTTAAGAGAAAACACACAATAATCAATTGTTTGCTAAATAATATAAACCTGTTGGTTAGTAAAAATACCAACATATGTATTTAAAATGAATTTATTTTGAATGTACTATATATGGTTTGAAATGAACAATTTGCAAATTTAAACTAAAATAACTTAAGTGTAATGCAGTAAAATATTTTCTTTTAAAGGTTAAAGTTTGATTTTTAATTTATAAAGGCAGTTATAAATGTGAAAATGTTTCTCTAAATTGTAGCTTTATGTAATTAACAGATATGAATTTTCCTTCATTTAGAGAAAAATAAAGAAATAACACTATTTCCATTAAACTTAAAAAAAAAAAATTTTGAATATCAGTGTCATTTGTTTGTTAACAAAATATGTATATAACATCAAAGTCATCTCTGCTATTTGTTCCTTAATCTGTAGTTAATATAAGTAGTCTATTACCCTTAATATATTTGATTTATCGATGCATTCAACTACTTGTATATTAATTACGTATTACTTGTATTAAGTCCTTTTGTACTTCTATTCTTATAAACTATAGTTTATATATTTATATAAAAAAATATATTACATAATATATACAATATACATATAATATCTTATTATATACATACATATGTATGTAATTTACTAAGTCATATCCATATTCATATTATAAGCACACATTCATTATATAAACTAATATTTATGTACATTGTAATCATACATGTACAAAGGTAGTATACATGTTTGTCGATGGTCTATATTTTACTTTATACATATGTTATATATTAAGGACCTTGAACTTGTACGGCTACAAATTATTTCGACACAGAGACCATGTTTTCTTAATGCTTAAATTTAATTCGCGTTAGTATGGCTTCTGAAATTCGGTCCAGAAAGTTGATTAGATTATAGACATATCTATAAATTTGATTTGTTAGGACTTGAATTTGTTAAAGAACTAGACTATAGACTAGACCTATAGACTAGACTATAGACTAGACTATAGACTAGACTATAGACTAGACTAGACTAGACTAGACTATAGACTAGACTATAGACTAGACTATAGGACTAGACTATAGACTAGACTACTAGACTAGACTAGACTATAGACTAGACTATAGACTAGACTATAGACTAGACTATAGACTAGACTAGAGACTAGACTATAGACTAGACTATAGACTAGACTATAGACTAGACTATAGACTAGACTAGACTATAGACTAGACTATAGACTAGACTATAGACTAGACTAGCTAGACTATAGACTATAGACTAGACTATAGACTAGACTATAGACTAGACTATAGACTAGACTATAGACTAGACTATAGACTAGACTATAGACTAGACTATAGACTAGACTATAGACTAGACTATAGACTAGACTATAGACTAGACTATAGACTAGACTATAGACTAGACTATAGACTAGACTATAGACTAGACTATAGACTAGACTATAGACTAGACTATAGACTAGACTATAGACTAGACTATAGACAGACTATAGACTAGACTATAGACTAGACTAGACTAGCTAGACTAGACTATAGACTAGACTATAGACTAGACTATAGACTAGACTATAGACTAGACTATAGACTAGACTAGACTAGACTAGACTAGACTATAGACTAGACTATAGACTAGACTATAGACTAGACTATAGACTAGACTAGACTAACTATAGACTAGACTATAGACTAGACTATAGACAGAATATAGACTAGACTATAGACGAGACTATAGACTCGACTATAGACTAGACTATAGACTAGACTATAGACTAGACTATAGACTAGACTATAGACTAGACTATAGACTAGACTATAGACTAGACTATAGACTAGACTATAGACTAGACTATAGACTAGACTATAGACTAGACTATAGACTAGACTATAGACTAGACTAGACTAGACTATAGACTAGACTATAGACTAGACTATAGACTAGACTATAGACTAGACTATAGACTAGACTATAGACTAGACTATAGACTAGACTATAGACTAGACTATACTAGACTATAGACTAGACTATAGACTAGACTATAGACTAGACTATAGACTAGACTATAGACTAGACTATAGACTAGACTATAGACTAGACTATAGACTAGACTATAGACTAGACTATAGACTAGACTATAGACTAGACTATAGACTAGACTATAGACTAGACTATAGACTAGACTAGACTAGACTATAGACTAGACTATAGACTAGACTATAGACTAGACTATAGACTATAGACTAGACTATAGACTAGACTATAGACTAGACTATAGACTAGACTATAGACTAGACTATAGACTAGACTATAGACTAGACTATAGACTAGACAATAGACTAGACAATAGACTAGACTATAGACTAGACTATAGACTAGACTATAGACTAGACTATAGACTAGACAATAGACTAGACAATAGACTAGACTATAGACTAGGCTATAGACTAGACTATAGACTAGACAATAGACTAGACTATAGACTAGACAATAGACTAGACTATAGACTAGACTATAGACTAGACTATAGACTAGACTATAGACTAGACTATAGACTAGACTAGACTAGAGACTAGACTATAGACTAGACAATAGACTAGACTATAGACTAGACTATAGACTAGACTATAGACTAGACTATAGACTAGACTATAGACTAGACAATAGACTAGACAATAGACTAGACTATAGACTAGGCTATAGACTAGACTATAGACTAGACAATAGACTAGACTATAGACTAGGCTATAGACTAGACTATAGACTAGACTATAGACTAGACTATAGACTAGACTATAGACTAGACTATAGACTAGACTATAGACTAGACTATAGACTAGACTATAGACTAGACTATAGACTAGACTATAGACTAGACTATGGACTAGACTATTGACTAGACTATAGACTAGACTATAGACTAGACTATAGACTAGACTATAGACTAGACTATAGACTAGACTATAGACTAGACTATAGACTAGACTATAGACTATAGACTAGACTATAGACTAGACTATAGACTAGACTATAGACTAGACTATAGACTAGACTATAGACTAGACTATAGACTAGACTATAGACTAGACTATAGACTAGACTATAGACTAGACTATAGACTAGACTATAGACTAGACTATAGACTAGACTATAGACTAGACTATACTAGACTATAGACTAGACTATAGACTAGACTATAGACTAGACTATGACTAGACTATATACTACTATAGACTAGACTATAGACTACTATAGACTAGACTATAGACTAGACTATAGACTAGACTATAGACTAGACTATAGACTAGACTATAGACTAGACTATAGACTAGACTATAGACTAGACTATAGACTAGACTATAGACTAGACTATAGACTAGACTATAGACTAGACTATAGACTAGACTATAGACTAGACTATAGACTAGACTATAGACTAGACTATAGACTAGACTATAGACTAGACTATAGACTAGACTATAGACTAGACTATAGACTAGACTATAGACTAGACTATAGACTAGACTATAGACTAGACTATAGACTAGACTATAGACTAGACTATAGACTAGACTATAGACTAGACTATAGACTAGACTATAGACTAGACTATAGACTAGACTATAGACTAGACTATAGACTAGACTATAGACTAGACTATAGACTAGACTATAGACTAGACTATAGACTAGACTATAGACTAGACTATAGACTAGACTATAGACTAGACTATAGACTAGACTATAGACTAGACTATAGACTAGACTATAGACTAGACTATAGACTAGACTATAGACTAGACTATAGACTAGACTATAGACTAGACTATAGACTAGACATAGACTAGACTATAGACTAGACTATAGACTAGACTATAGACTAGACTATAGACTAGACTATAGACTAGACTATAGACTAGACTATAGACTAGACTATAGACTAGACTATAGACTAGACTATAGACTAGACTATAGACTAGACAATAGACTAGACTATAGACTAGACTATAGACTAGACTATAGACTAGACTATAGACTAGACTATAGACTAGACTATAGCTAGACTGTAGACTAGACTGTAGACTAGACTATAGACTATACTATAGACTAGACTGTAGACTAGACTGTAGACTAGACTGTAGACTAGACTATAGACTAGACTATAGACTAGACTGTAGACTAGACTATAGACTAGACTATAGACTAGACTGTAGACTTGATACTATAACTAAAGTATATATATATATATATATTCGGGACTTTAGGTAAGACCATAAACTATATACTGAGATATTGTCGAAAATATAATAAATCATTGTTTTACAAACAATATGGATCAGTCTAATAAATATACATAGTACAAATATTGGTTTGTGCATGCTTCGTACATAAATACACTTGTAGTTGTATTGAAGTTCTTGATTCATGTATATTATTACTTTTAAGAGAGATAATTGAAAAGTTTTTTAAGAATACGGTTATAAGTATATAAAGATAAGTTGTACAAAACAAACGGGAAATAATATGTCAAAATAGATGAGTTTTCAATAAAGTGTTTGTTAATCTAATTAAAACAAACTTGAGTTTTAAAACCATGTTTTTAAACATTAAATTTTGAAAATTTTCTAACTAACCACGTACATATATATTGCATATGTATGTTGCACGTCTATATTTCTCTGCATTCTATGCTACATCTATAAAGTGTACTTGCGTTTGTCACACATTCAATATTCAATATGACAAAACTTGACAAAGAACTTCCTTCCTTCCTGTAAGTGACATGCATCGTTATAAAATCAATCTTCTGTTGAAAAGCTTAACGCAAAGAGGGAGGAATGGAGTGACCGAGAATTAGTTAAAAATATAAACATGTCATGTTTTAAGATTTACATCATCTCAAATACAAATGTGTGACATGTATATAGAGACCTACATACAAGGATATAAAGTATTATATGGACATGCCCATAATGCATATTTATGCACTGATAGCTAGACTCTGGTCAGTCAATATTCTCATTTGAAATTTATAGTTCATAACATTGAACCGGTAGAAATGTGTGTGTGTAGTAGTAATTTTACATGCTGTAGAAGTGTTTAATATATCCGGTATTAAGGGTTATACAAGTGAACTTTTATTCCTATGAAATGTGTATTGTTAAAGGTGGAAATAAATATAATGTAATAAATCCGTAGATTTATAGATTTTAAATATGTTATTACAAAAAGATGATATTTTTTATAAACTTGAAAACTCAAGCTCTAAAGTATATACATTTCGCGATAATAATTTAAATGATAATAACTTAAGATTTGGATCAATATTATGGTTAGTCCCCTTATGCTCTTTTAAAGTTCATCTCTATAAAAAAATAAAACGACTAATTATAAATCTTTCGTTTCTTTGATACAAACGCTATATATCTGTCCACAATTCTGAGGTATGACAGTTGAGTTGTTTTGAGTAATTAATGCAAAAGCAGACTTACTTAAAAATCCAATAATAATATGCAAATTCTATTCTATGGACAGCTCTTCATATATGAAGAAATAATTTACAAGAATGACAAGAAAAAAATCATAAACATAATTAATGGACTTGTAAAGCAAGAGAGAGATTTAATTGAGTTTTGTGGAATAAAAAAGGAGATATTGGATGGAGATGGTGGTTTCAACAATGCACATACATACTGCAATCAATTTTTAAATGTATGATTTCAAATTAAAACAGCAATTACTGAGTTTCTGTCTATGGTATGATTTAGTTCTAGTTCAGTTCTAGTTCAGTTCAGTTCTAGTTCAGTTCTAGTTCAGTTCAGTTCTAGTTCAGTTCTAGTTCAGTTCTAGTTCAGTTCTAGTTCAGTTCTAGTTCAGTTCTAGTTCAGTTCTAGTTGTTTGAGTAATTAATGCAAAAGCAGTCTTACTTAAAAATCCAATAATACTATGCAAATTCTATTCTATGGACAGCTCTTCATATATGAAGAAATAATTTACAAGAATGACAAGAAAAAAATCATAAACATAATTAATGGACTTGTAAAGCAAGAGAGAGATTTAATTGAGTTTTGTGGAATAAAAAAGGAGATATTGGATGGAGATGGTGGTTTCAACAATGCACATACATACTGCAATCAATTTTAAATGTATGATTTCAAATTAAAACAGCAATTACTGAGTTTCTGTCTATGGTATGATTTAGTTCTAGTTCAGTTCAGTAGCTAGTTCAGTTCATTCAGTTCTAGTTCAGTTCTAGTTCAGTTCTAAGTTCTAGTTCAGTTCTAGTTCAGTTCTAGTTCGTTCTAGTTCAGTTCTAGTTCAGTTCTAGTTCAGTTCTAGTTCAGTTCTAGTTCAGTTCTAGTTCAGTTCTAGTTCAGTTCTAGTTCAGTTCTAGTTCAGTTCTAGTTCAGTTCTAGTTCAGTTCTAGTTCAGTTCTAGTTCAGTTCTAGTTCAGTTCTAGTTCAGTTCTAGTTCAGTTCTAGTTCAGTTCTAGTTCAGTTCTAGTTCAGTTCTAGTTCAGTTCTAGTTCAGTTCTAGTTCAGTTCTAGTTCAGTTCTAGTTCAGTTCTAGTTCAGTTCTAGTTCAGTTCTAGTTCAGTTCTAGTTCAGTTCTAGTTCAGTTCTAGTTCAGTTCTAGTTCAGTTCTAGTTCAGTTCTAGTTCAGTTCTAGTTCAGTTCTAGTTCAGTTCTAGTTCAGTTCTAGTTCAGTTCTAGTTCAGTTCTAGTTCAGTTCTAGTTCAGTTCTAGTTCAGTTCTAGTTCAGTTCTAGTTCAGTTCTAGTTCAGTTCTAGTTCAGTTCTAGTTCAGTTCAGTTGCTAGTTCAGTTCTAGTTCAGTTCTAGTTCAGTTCTAAGCAGTCTCAGTGCAGTTCTAGTTCAGTTCTAGTGCTATCTAATGCAGTCTAGTGCAGTTCTAGGTTTAGTGTATCTAATTCTTGTCAATAGTTTAGTTAAGTATAGTTCTGATCAACAGTTTAATCTATACGTCTTCTGCCTTGCAGTATTTCTTTAGACATTGCGTACAGTCTAGTTTAGAATCTTCTGATATTAGTCTTGTCTTGCCTAAGTCTTTTCTTTATAGTCGGAACCTATTCTATTAGGATAGGCTTTAATCAAATTTTATATTGGAAATTATATATTTACTTAAACCATTTTTCACTACCCAATTGCTAATAAAAAAATATTTCTATTGTTTCTTGGTAAATTTCCAAAGAAATTAATTCAACTTAAAAATCTTTAAAAGAGTATTAAAACAAAACTGACCAACAGGTGGTATGAGTTAGCAAAAGTGTGAATATATTGAATATACGCCCCAGTGTACACACACACACACTAGTAAATTGTTATAGGGAAATATTTGTTTGTTTTGTTCCCATACTTTAAGGCGCCATTTCAATTGAATTTTGTTTTTATTTTCTGTATGAGATTTTTAATTGGATTTAAGAGGATTTTGTGAAATTGCTGCATAAAAATTTTGTACAAAAAAATTAGTTTGTTGTGGTTGGTAAACAACAAATTAAATAATTTTTTTTAGGGTACATATATTAGAATTTTTTGGAATGATAAAGACTTTAAAACGAACTTTTGAACATTTTTTGTAATAAACATTTCTTTATACAAATTTTTTACTTACAATTGCATTTTCAGTTTTGTTTTTCTTCCTAATATCATGTCATGTGAAAACTTCTAAATTAAATTTTGTTGGTTTTTAGTATCACGTAAAACATTGTATTTTTTATTATCTCTAACTGTTATTCATTTATTATATAAAGCGGTTTTTTTTTGCAAAATTTCTAAAGAATTATTTATGAATCAAACCAGCACAGCCATATGTGTGTTTTTTAAATAAGAAATATTAAAAAAAACATTTTTTAGTTGTATGAAATAATTATTGTAATATACATTTTGTAAAAGGGGTGTTAATTACATGAAAATATTACATATAAACTTTATTTTTGGGAAAAAAATTTAGTTTATAGAAATAGTTTTTATGGGAATAATTTGAAAACTTACACAGAATTATTATTTTTATATAGGTCTTATTAAGATTACCTACACATTATAATAAAGTTGCGTTGCTAATAGAAAAACATACCCCATGATAAGGTATCCACTCAGCAGCTCACACCAATATGACTGCATAGAAAAAAATTACAATTTGATTAATTAATTTTAAACACGTACAACTAAATATAAACTTTTTTCATAAGTAAAAGAGTTGCTTAAATTAAGAGGGTTGGGTAAAATAAATTAAAAGAACGATTTAAACATTCTTACTCCCATTTTATGATATTTTAAGATTAGGCTAAATTCTTTTACCACTCCTTGACTAAATAAATATTAGCTTAAGGCTTAAAGCTATATACTAAAGAATATGCCTACTTGTTTAATTTATAACAAAAACAATTTAATTTATGTAACATCAAATGCTACTACGTTATTAGCAAAATACATACATAGTACATACATATCCATTTATACTAAAGTTTCTAAAAAAATAACGCGCAAAAAGTAAAGAATAAAAAATAAAGACAAATATTATAAGTTATATATGCGGTAAACGAAGTACATAAAAAGTGATAAATTATATTTATGATACAATTCAAATTATGAATTACCCTCTTAATACCAAAAAGCAAAAAAAAACCAGCTACAATTTCAAAAAAATAATGCGTGTATTTATTTTAACCATGATAATAAAGCAAATAAATAAGAATGTAAAAATAATTGTTTCAAAAATAAGCACACACAAAAAAATCCTACACAAAAATGAAAAAATACAGATACTTAAGTATGTATGTATATTGTTTCTATTTACATACAAACATACATACTTACTTATGTTTGCTTATTAAAAAAATTGGAAAAAGTCAACATACACATTTGTGTTTGGCACTTGGTTTTTATTTGGAAAAAACTCGTATACACATACATTAACTAATTTACACTTAAACGCAAACACAAAACCGACATTATGCCTAAAAGTTATCTAACTGTTAGAATCTTTAATTAGTACCATACAAGTCTTAGAAATACATATGGGCAATTCGATCTTAATTTTAACTTTTAAAAAATATTGAAATTTTATAAACATTTTTTATTACTAACTAGAACTGAACTAGAACTGAATTAGAGCTGAACTAGAACTGAACTAGATCTGAACTTGAACTGAACTTGAACTGAACTTGAACTGAACTAGAACTGAACTAGAACTGAACTAGAACTGAACTAGAACTGAACTAGAACTGAACTAGAACTGAACTAGAACTGAACTAGAACTGAACTAGAACTGAACTAGAACTGAACTAGAACTGAACTAGAACTGAACTAGAACTGAACTAGAACTGAACTAGAACTGAACTAGAACTGAACTAGAACTGAACTAGAACTGAACTAGAACTGAACTAGAACTGAACTAGAACTGAACTAGAACTGAACTAGAACTGAACTAGAACTGAACTAGAACTGAACTAGAAACTGAACTAGAACTGAACTAGAACTGAACTAGAACTGAACTAGAACTGAACTAGAACTGAACTAGAACTGAACTAGAACTGAACTAGAACTGAACTAGAACTGAACTAGAACTGAACTAGAACTGAACTAGAACTGAACTAGAACTGAACTAGAACTGAACTAGAACTGAACTAGAACTGAACTAGAACTGAACTAGAACTGAACTAGAACTGAACTAGAACTGAACTAGAACTGAACTAGAACTGAACTAGAACTGAACTAGAACTGAACTAGAACTGAACTAGAACTGAACTAGAACTGAACTAGAACTGAACTAGAACTGAACTAGAACTGAACTAGAACTGAACTAGAACTGAACTAGAACTGAACTAGAACTGAACTAGAACTGAACTAGAACTGAACTAGAACTGAACTAGAACTGAACTAGAACTGAACTAGAACTGAACTAGAACTGAACTAGAACTGAACTAGAACTGAACTAGAACTGAACTAGAACTGAACTAGAACTGAACTAGAACTGAACTACTAGAACTGAACTAGAACTGAACTAGAACTGAACTAGAACTGAACTAGAACTGAACTAGAACTGAACTAGAACTGAACTAGAACTGAACTAGAACTGAACTAGAACTGAACTAGAACTGAACTAGAACTGAACTAGAACTGAACTAGAACTGAACTAGAACTGAACTAGAACTGAACTAGAACTGAACTAGAACTGAACTAGAATGAACTGAACTAGAACTGAACTAGAACTGAACTAGAACTGAACTAGAACTGAACTAGAACTGAACTAGAACTGAACTAGAACTGAACTAGAACTGAACTAGAACTGAACTAGAACTGAACTAGAACTGAACTAGAACTGAACTAGAACTGAACTAGAACTGAACTAGAACTGAACTAGAACTGAACTAGAACTGAACTAGAACTGAACTAGAACTGAACTAGAACTGAACTAGAACTGAACTAGAACTGAACTAGAACTGAACTAGAACTGAACTAGAACTGAACTAGAACTGAACTAGAACTGAACTAGAACTGAACTAGAACTGAACTAGAACTGAACTAGAACTGAACTAGAACTGAACTAGAACTGAACTAGAACTGAACTAGAACTGAACTAGAACTGAACTAGAACTGAACTAGAACTGAACTAGAACTGAACTAGAACTGAACTAGAACTGAACTAGAACTGAACTAGAACTGAACTAGAACTGAACTAGAACTGAACTAGAACTGAACTAGAACTGAACTAGAACTGAACTAGAACTGAACTAGAACTGAACTAGAACTGAACTAGAACTGAACTAGAACTGAACTAGAACTGAACTAGAACTGAACTAGAACTGAACTAGAACTGAACTAGAACTGAACTAGAACTGAACTAGAACTGAACTAGAACTGAACTAGAACTGAACTAGAACTGAACTAGAACTGAACTAGAACTGAACTAGAACTGACTAGAACTGAACTAGAACTGAACTAGAACTGAACTAGATCTGAACTAGGACTGATCTAGAACTGAACTAGAACTCAGAGTGCAATCAAGTCATAAAAGTTGAAAAATGGTATTACCCATCCATATATATATATGTATATATAATGTGTGAATACATTTGAAAAAGTTGTAAAAACAAAATCATAACAAAAATAAAAAACAATGGACAAATTTAAGAGTTATAAAAAAGTTTATATAGAAAAAGGAAATACTTACATACACGTGGAAATGTACTTGGAAAAAATTTTGTTATGGCTTGGTTACACGGTCTATAAATTTGTCTGTATTATGTTTATACAAATGTGGGCTGTTTATGGATATTTACATATGAATGATAGAAATGTTTACAGTATGTGGGTTTAAATTGTGTTGGAAAATAAAGTTCAAACACAAATACTTTGAGTTAAGTAAACATATTTTGCAAACATGAGAGTTAAATTAAGATTTTGTTTTAGAATGAAAAATGTTATATTTCTTATACAAATTTCACTAACATATCAGACAGAATCACAAAGCACTAGAATTATGTTCATATAAAGAATTAAAAGTTGTCGATTTACTTTTAAATGAAAAGCGGAAGCTCCTGGAATCGTATTATTATGAGCAACTATATAATCACATACAACCCTACACCGACAAAGGACCTGTCTTTAATCCCCATTACAACTCTTTCGTACATACATACATATGTATGTACCAATAACATGCTATGTATGAGGAAAGTGCTAGCTTGCATGCAATATAAAACTCAAAAACTACTAACAATATAATTTAAGCCAACATATGCAAGGAAAATGTTAACGTATGTAAAACAAAACAGTAACATTTTACGTGCGGCATAAAAATCACACGTTATAACAATTAGAATTATACTTGCCAAGATAATAAACAGCTTTATTTTTAGTGTTTTTTCTGTGTGTTGGTTTTTGTAGTTTATTTACTGTTTTCACGATATTTTTTAACAGCAGTAACGTAACACAAATGACGTTTTAAAAAAATTAATCTTTGTTTTTAATTAACCTTGTAATGTGTTTTCACCTGTTACTGTTTTTGGGCCTTGAATAATAATAAACCTTTTATTAGAGACCATTAACTGGACGGTTTTTAATTTGTTTTTTGAGTTAATACGTAGTGGTTAAAAACAATTTTGTGTTTTTATTTTTAATATGTAATAAAATTTTTAAAAGCTTTTGCAAAATAACACATTTTAGATAAATACATTTTTGTTTTAATATTCTGAGATAAAAAATATGCCACCAAAAAACAAATTGCTTTTCCATCAGTTCAATGACACTGAGGGAGAGCAAAAAAAAATATTTTCTTGTTGAACACAACTAGAACAGAACTGGAATATAATAGAACTAGAACAGAACTGGAATATAATAGAACTAGAACAGAACTGAAATATAATAGAACTAGAACAGAACTAGAACAGAACAGAACTAGAACAGAACTAGAACAGAACTAGAACAGAACTAGAACAGAACTAGAACAGAACTAGAACAGAACTAGAACAGAACTAGAACAGAACTAGAACAGAACTAGAACAGAACTAGAACAGAACTAGAACAGAACTAGAACAGAACTAGAACAGAACTAGAACAGAACTAGAACAGAACTAGAACAGAACTAGAACAGAACTAGAACAGAACAGAACAGAACAGAACAGAACTAGAACAGAACTAGAACAGAACTAGAACAGAACTAGAACAGAACTAGAACAGAACTAGAACAGAACTAGAACAGAACTAGAACAGAACTAGAACAGAACTAGAACAGAACTAGAACAGAACTAGAACAGAACTAGAACAGAACTAGAACAGAACTAGAACAGAACTAGAACAGAACTAGAACAGAACTAGAACAGAACTAGAACAGAACTAGAACAGAACTAGAACAGAACTAGAACAGAACTAGAACAGAACTAGAACAGAACTAGAACAGAACTAGACAGAACTAGAACAGAACTAGAACAGAACTAGAACAGAACTAGAACAGAACTAGAACAGAACTAGAACAGAACTAGAACAGAACTAGAACAGAACTAGAACAGAACTAGAACAGAACTAGAACGAACTAGAACAGAACTAGAACAGAACTAGAACAGAACTAGAACAGAACTAGAACAGAAACTAGAACAGAACTAGAACAGAACTAGAACAGAACTAGAAACGAACTAGAACAGAACTAGAACAGAACTAGAACAGAACTAGAACAACTAGAACAGAACTAGAACAGAACTAGAACAGAACTAGAACAGAACTAGAACAGAACTAGAACAGAACTAGAACAGAACTAGAACAGAACTAGAACAGAACAGCTCAGAACAGAACTAGAACAGAACTAGAACAGAACTAGAACAGAACTAGAACAGAACAGAACAGAACTAGAACAGAACTAGAACAGAACTAGAACAGAACTAGAACAGAACTAGAACAGAACTAGAACAGAACTAGAACAGAACTAGAACAGAACTAGAACAGAACTAGAACAAGAACTAGAACAGAACTAGAACAAGAACTAGAACAGAACTAGAAACAGAACAGACTAGAACAGAACTAGAACAGAACTAGAACAGAACTAGAACAGAACTAGAACAGAACTAGGATAGAACTAGAACAGAACTAGGATAGAACTAGAACAGAACAGAACAGAACTAGAACTAGAACAGAACTAGAACTGAACAGAACTAGAACAGAACTAGAACAGAACTAGAACGAACTAGAACAGAACTAGAACAGAACAGATAAAAGAGAAAAATATGCTAATTCTTAAATAATCCTTCTTCCACATTTATAAATTAAAATATTTTATTTTCTATAATGAACCAAAATTCTCAAGAGATTTTTTTATTTGAAATGAAATAAAACCAAAAAAAAAACTTTATTATTTTATTACTGCGCTAATAAGCAACTGAAGACACTTGAATGAGACAAATTGATAAATAATTAAAACGAAATAATGTCAAACCCCTTGATATTTGTAGTTTATACTTCATTGAAGTGTTGACAATATAAATTGGGGAATATTTTTCACAATAATAAAACGCAATAATTAAAATAAATGCAATACTGAGTACTTATATATATATAATATAATTAATATTTAATCAATTCATTTTCAAAGATTAGTGGAAATAGTTTTAAAAGTAATGTCATGGCATATCTTTAAATATTTATTGCTTGTAAATAAAGTTAATAATTATATTCATAATTGAAGTATTTGTAAATTATTATAATTATTTGCATTGTATATTACGTATTAGTAATATTAATGAATAATTTATATTAATCATATGCTAAGCTGATGTAGACGAAATTATTTTAAATACATACATAACTACGTAGCAAAAAGAAAATTCCAAGCAAAATTTATTTTGTGTTTTATTTATACAGTATAGTACATATTTTGGAAAATTTTATTTCTAGGAATACAAAAATATTGATTGTATTTGCAAATTAAATATTCATAGAAAATATCACGAATGTCATCATGTGTAAATCACAGTCTGAAAGGGAAATTAAGGAAATATTATGTATAGATTATACGTTGTATAAATAAAGAAAATTTTGTATGTTAAAACAGAAAACTTATATTAACTTATTATATTATGTACATATGTAGGGCAGGACACAAGTATACAAATATCAAAAATCTATATACTTTTGTCGATTTATGTCCATTATTTATATAAAAATATAGTAAATTTAAACAATTTAAAAATTTCACTTTTCTTGGTATTTAAACCATCAAATACCAAACAACACATTGACTAGAAAAGATAAAACATGAAAAACAAAACTGCTAAAAGATTAAACTCTTCTCGTTACAAAATCATGACTTATTGTCCACTATCATGTTATGACATAATTTCCTAAGCTGAGACGTGCTGTGAATAAAAATCTCAACAGGTTGAACAAAATTTTCTGGAAAAAAAGAATTTAATCTTCTTTTTACTTTGTTTTTGGTTTTTCTGTTACTTTTAATGCACGACTTAGTTGCGATGGAATTAAACTGATTTTTTTATATTAAAATTGTTAAAGAGGAACTCCATAAAAAAGTAAAAAAAAAATTAAATAAATAAAATAAACTTTAATGTGAATATGTTTAATGATCAACAAGTGGTATGAGTAATATTTACATTACACATACGCAGTGTTATACTAACTGGCTCTGTCATTTAATGTTAGAGGGCATATGTTAAGAATTTTATTTGCGCATACTTTTAGGCGCCAGAAATTAAATTAAATTTATTTTGCCATTTAGAGTAGAGAAAGTTTAATTGGTTTTAAATGGATTTGTGAAATTTAAGAAATTAAATTTTATGAAAAGTTTAAATGGTTTTAAACATATTTATTAAATTAAGGAATTTAAATTTCATGGAATTTAAGAGAAAACAATAAAAAATAACTTTAACTAGAACAAAACTAGATGTAAGTTGTATTAAATATTAAATTTTTTTTACTGTAGACTTTAAACTATGTTAAATATTCTTCTCAGAATATTTAATTTAATATTTAGGCTAACTGGTAGAAAAAACCATAAACCATGTTTATCTTTTACATAAATTACAAATTAATCAAAATACATTAGCATTTTTGAGAATTTTCTCATTCGTTTAGCTCTGCTCTAGTTTCGATATAAAACCCTAAACTTTTCTAAACATCAATTATGAAATTATCATATTTTTTTCTGGATTTACTCTTCTACTTTATTTTAATTTGTTGTATATTTTTATTATTTATTCTGTTCCTAACATTGACCCTTTTGGTTTTGTTTTTTTGTTATGTTATCAAATTGAAATCTTAATCACTGTTTACCGTTTAATGACTTCAAAATATGATTTTATTACGTATACGAAAATGTCCAAAAATATAATATTTAGGTTACAGAATAAAACGCCTTAAACCATGATGTCTTTTTAATATTTTATTTAAGGCAAACATAATTAAATTAATAACAAAGACTAAGTAGCAAAAAGAGAAATATTCAACTTTTTCAACTGGTAGAGTAAATAAGCAAAAAGTGTGTTAGTGGTAAGCAGTAAAACTAGGGAACTAGTTAAGATATAGTTCAGTTCTAGTTTAGTTCTATTTCCCGTTCAGTTCCGTTCTAGTTCAGTTTTAGTTCAGTTCTAGTTCAGTTCTAGTTCAAGTTCTGGTTCAGTTCTAGTTCAGTTCTAGTTCAGTTCTAGTTCAGATTCTAGTTCAGTTCTAGTTCAAGTTCTATGTTCAGTTTCTAGTTCAGTTCTAGTTCAGTCTATTTCAGTCTAGTTCAGTTTCTAGTTCAGTTCTAGTTCATTTTCTAGTTCAGTTTCAGTTCAGTTCTAGTTCAGTTCTAGTTCAGTTCTAGTTCAGTTCTTATTCAGTTCTAGTTCAGTTCTAGTTCAGTTCTAGTTCAGTTCTAGTTCAGTTCTAGTTCAGTTCTAGTTCAGTTCTAGTTCAGTTCAGTCAGTAAGTTCAGTTCTAGTTCAGTTCTAGTTCAGTTCTAGTTCAGTTCTAGTTCCAGTTCTAGTTTCAGTTCTAGTTCAGTTCTAGTCAGTTCTAGTTTCAGTTCTAGTTCAGTTCTAGTTCAGTTCTAGCTTCAGTTCTAGTTCAGTTCTAGTTCAGTTTCTAGTCAGTTCTAGTTCAGTTCTAGTTCAGTTCTAGTCCGTTCTGTTGTTCTAGTTCAGTTCTAGTTCAGTGCTAGTTCCGTTCTAGTTCAGTTCTAGTTCAGTTCTTAGTTCAAGTTCTAGTTCAGTTCTAGTTCAGTTCTAGTTCAGTTCTAGTCAGTTCTAGTTCAGTTCTAGTTCAGTTCTAGTTCAGTTTAGTTCAGTTCTAGTTCAGTTCTAGTTTCAGTTCTTTCATTTAAAAAAGTTCCAAGTTCTAGTTCAGTTCTAGTCAGTTCTGTTCAGTTCTAGTCAGTTCTAGTTCAGTTCCTAGTTCAGTTCTAGTTCAGTTCTAGTTCAGTTCTAGTTCAGTTCTAGTCGTTCTAGTTCAGTTCTCGTTCAGTTCTAGTTCTAGTTCAGTTCTAGTTCAGTTCTAGTTCAGTTCTAGTTCCGTAGTTCTAGTTCAGTTCTAGTTCAGTTCTAGTCAGTTTAGTTCAGTTCTAGTTCAGTTCTAGTTCAGTTCTAGTTCAGTTCTAGTTCAGTTCTAGTTCAGTTCTAGTTCAGTTCTAGTTCAGTTCTAGTTCAGTTCTAGTTCAGTTCTAGTTCAGTTCTAGTTCAGTTCTAGTTCTAGTTCTAGTTTAGTTCTAGTTCAGTTCTAGTTCAGTTCTAGTTCATTTCTAGTTCAGTTCTAGTTCAGTTCTAGTTCAGTTCTAGTTCAGTTCTAGTTCAGTTCTAGTTCAGTTCTAGTTCAGTTCTAGTTCAGTTCTAGTTCAGTTCTAGTTCAGTTCTAGTTCAGTTCTAAGTTCAGTTCTATTTCAGTTCTAGTTCAGTTCTAGTTCTAGTTCAGTTCTAGTTCAGTTCTAGTTCAGTTCTAGTTCAGTTCTAGTTCAGTTCTAGTTCAGTTCTAGTTCAGTTCTAGTTCAGTTCTAGTTCAGTTCTAGTTCAGTTCTAGTTCAGTTCTAGTTCAGTTCTAGTTCAGTTCTAGTTCAGTTCTAGTTCAGTTCTAGTTCAGTTCTAGTTCAGTTCTAGTTCAGTTCAGTTCAGTTCTAGTTCAGTTCTAGTTCAGTCTATTTCAGTTCTATTTCAGTCATTCAGTTCATTTCAGTTCTCTATTCAGTTCTAGTTCAGATCTAGTTCAGTTCTAGTTCCAGATCTAGTTCAGTTCTAGTTCAGTTCTGTGATCAGTTCTAGTTCAGTTTTAGTTCAGTTTTAGTTCAGTTTTAATTCAGTTCTAGTTCAGTTCTAGTTTAGATCTAGTTTAGTTCTAGTTCAGTTCTAATTCAGTTCTAGTTTAGATTTAGTTCAATTCTAGTTTAGTTCGAGGGTTATTTCAAGTTCTGTTCTTGTTCACTTCTAGTCCAGTTCTAGTTGAGTTCTAGTTCGGTTCTCGTTCAGTTCTAGTTCAGTTCTAGTTCAGTTCTAGTTCAGTTCTAATTCAGTTCTAATTCAGTTCGAATTCAGTTCTAGTTCAGTTCTAGTTATATTGGTTTGCTAATTCGTGTTTTAAGTATGTAGAATTTGATGTGATATCATAACGTTTGGATGTTTCAATCATAAGCACTAATTCATAGTAACTAATAAAAACTGTAAATTGACACTAGAGAAAGAATAAATAAAGATTATATGAGAAGGATTTCGGTGTGTTAAAATAATTATAATTGAAACAACACTTGCTTTTTTTATGGATTACAAATTGTATACTTACCTATAATATTATTTCTTTTAAATCTCTTTTTAATTAAAAAATCTCTAACACCTCTTCAAAATAAATAATTCGTCTCGTTGCTATAGTTGCCTTAAACTGCAGGATTTATTTGTTCTCACTTAATAACGCAGTTTTTAACAAAAATTTTTCCTATGACCTCTCTTATAAAGAATGAACATTTTTTGTTGATTTTGCAAAAAAGAAAAAGATACAAACTACTCTTAAATGTATAAATACCCCTTTGAAGAATTGTTTAAAATAAAACACATGTTTCTATTATATTTTGTTTAACACTTATTTTATATTTTTGTATGCTGAAAATCCTTTTTTTTGTTATAAAAACATAGAAGGTATAAGACCATAAAAAATTAAATATGTATTAGAGTTATATTTTATTATATTTGTTATTAGTATGTCAACATAAAGAAGACAATCTTAGACATTGTAAATAGCACACTGGCTTAAACTATTAAACATAAAAACATATAGTGATAATCTGGCACTAACATTACTGCGATAACAACTAAATTTCCTTAAATTTTGTTAGTTACGATATATGTATGTAATTATATTTCTTATTTACAGGCAAGTTGTTTACATTATTAAAAATGATTGTCCCGATCATTTAATTTTTTATCTAACAATTTATAAAAAAATAATTTTTTAAGTAAAATACTTTAACTTTAATGTGAAATTTTTGGAATTTAAAAATCAATACTTATAATTATTGTATTTTAGTTTTTTGCTATCAATTTATACAAAATAAATAAATAAAAAATAAGTTAAATAAATTTTAATTTGATATCTTTGAAAATAAAAAATCAACAGGTGGTATGAGTAATAATTATATTACACATACGCAGTGTTATATTCACAGGCTATCTCATTTATCCTTTTAGGGCATATGTAAAGAATTTTATGATTATATATTTTTAGGCGCCAGAAATTAAGTTTAATTTAATTTTGCAATGCAGAGTTGGGAATGTTTATTTGGTTAAATTTTTGTCATGATAAATTAATTGAAGAACTGAGCTAGAACTGAACTAGAACTGAACTAGAACTGAACTAGAACTGAACTAGAACTGAACTAGAACTGAACTAGAACTGAACTAGAACTGAACTAGAACTGAACTAGAACTGAACTAGAACTGAACTAGAACTGAACTAGAACTGAACTAGAACTGAACTAGAACTGAACTAGAACTGAACTAGAACTGAACTAGAACTAAACTGAACTAGAACTAAACTAGAACTGAACTAGAACTGAACTAGAACTGAACTAGAACTGAACTAGAACTGAACTAGAACTGAACTAGAACTGAACTAGAACTGAACTAGAACTGAACTAGAACTGAACTAGAACTGAACTAGAACTGAACTAGAACTGAACTAGAACTGAACTAGAACTGAACTAGAACTGAACTAGAACTGAACTAGAACTGAACTAGACTGAACTAGAACTGAACTAGAACTGAACTAGAACTGAACTAGAACTGAACTAGAACTGAACTAGAACTGAACTAGAACTGAACTAGAACTGAACTAGAACTGAACTAGAACTGAACTAGAACTGAACTAGAACTGAACTAGAACTGAACTAGAACTAAACTAGAACTGAACTAGAACTGAACTAGAACTGAACTAGAACTGAACTAGAACTGAACTAGAACTGAACTAGAACTGAACTAGAACTGAACTAGAACTGAACTAGAACTGAACTAGAACTGAACTAGAACTGAACTAGAACTGAACTAGAACTGAACTAGAACTGAACTAGAACTGAACTAGAACTGAACTAGAACTGAACTAGAACTGAACTAGAACTGAACTGAACTAGAACTGAACTAGAACTGAACTAGAACTGAACTAGAACTGAACTAGAACTGAACTAGAACTGAACTAGAACTGAACTAGAACTGAACTAGAACTGAACTAGACTGAACTAGAACTGAACTAGAACTGAACTAGAACTGAACTAGAACTGAACTAGAACTGAACTAGAACTGAACTAGAAACTGAACTAGAACTGAACTAGAACTGAACTAGAAACTGAACTAGAACTGAACTAGAACTGAAACTAGAACTGAACTAGAAACTGAACTAGAACTGAACTAGAACTGAACTAGAACTGAACAGAACTGAACTAGAACTGAACTAGAACTGAACTAGAACTGAACTAAGAACTAGAACGACTAGAACTGAACTAGAACTGAACTAGAAACTGAACTAGAACTGAACTAGAACTGAACTAGAACTGAACTAGAACTGAACTAGACTGACTAGAACTGAACTAGAACTGAACTAGAACTGAACTAGAACTGAACTAGAACTGAACTAGAACTAGAACTGAACTAGAACTGAACTAGACTGAACTAGAACTGAACTAGAACTGAACTAGAACTGAACTAGAACTGAACTAGAACTGAACTAGAACTGAACTAGAACTGAACTAGAACTGAACTAGAACTGAACTAGAACTGAACTAGAACTGAACTAGAACTGAACTAGAACTGAACTAGAACTGAACTAGAAGCTGACTAGAACTGAACTAGACTGAACTAGAACTGAACTAGAACTGAACTAGAACTGAACTAGAACTGAACTAGAACTGAACTAGAACTGAACTAGAACTGAACTAGAACTGAACTAGAACTGAACTAGAACTGAACTAGAACTGAACTAGAACTGAACTAGAACTGAACTAGAACTGAACTAGAACTGAATTAGAACTGAACTAGAACTGAACTAGAACTGAACTAGAACTGAACTAGAACTGAACTAGAACTGAACTAGAACTGAACTAGAACTGAACTAGAACTGAATGTTACTCTGTATTTTGTTGCTCTGGATCAACTATAGCCACTCTTATATACTTTCACCTCTATTTTATTACGCTTTTGTGTAGTTCATTGGTGCGCCTTATTATATTGAATTGAGCAATTTCAAATTATTAGACTGTTATCCCTACTAAATCTCCGTAATATAAATGTTATCATAAAATAATATTAAATTAAGGTAAAAAATTGAAAACAAAATAACCAACACAAAAAAAAAAAAACGTGTGAACATTTATAAAAGAGGCGACAAACAAAAGGACACAAGTATTTATTTAATAATATACACACTCCAAGCATATAAATGTATTTATTTTTTTATCAAATGTCATAAGTTCATTTGATAAAATAAGACATTTATATAATATCAAAAATATAAAAAAAAAACAAAATATTAGAAGAAGCATTTTATTCGTGCTTTATATACTTTAGACAACGACTAGCATAGAGAAAACAAAATAAAACAAAACCATAGAAGAACAAACAGGTTGTTTGTGTTTAAAACACTAATAGACACTTACATGCGTATGTAGATATGTGTAATATGTATATGTAAATAGATTATATTAAAAAATACAAAGTACAACATAAATAATACCTGATAACAGACAAAAATATCACTCTCTTGCTAAAGGAAAGGAAAACAAAAAGTATTTTATATGGGTTCACATGTAAAAGGATAAAAGTATTTTATGTACTGAAAGTCTTTTTTTATTTAGTAAAGAAAAAAACTAAAAGCGGATAAAGCACCAAGGTTATTTTTTTCAAAAATAAATATTTAACAAAATCTCTGTCGATTTTTGTTCTTCTTTTTTTTCTCAAGCGTGATTATGTTGGAATCGTATTACAAGTATTTGTTGTTCGCAAAATGTTTTTTTTTATTATTTTTGTTATTATTTATGTAAATAAAAAATTTGCAAAAAAAATAAGTATTAAAGGGGAATTAATATTTACTATATTAAACCAAAAAATAAAATTGGAAACTTTAGCGAGATAACAATATTTTTAACATAATTTTTTTAACTTAAACATTTTTAATCATTCGAGACTAAATAATGATGAAGTATTTCTTAAATAAAATAAAATATCTGCAGTATTATACATGTGTATGTAAATTGAATCTAATTCAACTAATGAGATCTAGTTGAATCCTAAATCTACAAAACTTTATTCTCTTGTCAACTAAAGTTGCCCTTTTAGGCAGTTAAAGTTGACTCTCTAGTCTATTAAGTAAATTCTTTAGTTTATAGGAGTTGACTTTTTAGTCAATTAGTAAAATCTAATTGAATCTCTAGTGGACTAAAATGATCACTGTTGTCAACTAAAGTTGTCCTTTTAGTCAATTAAAGTTGACTCTCTAGTCAACTAATGTAAACTCTTTAGTCAATTACAGTTTACTCTATTGTCAACAAATTAGATCTAGTTGAATCCCTAATCGACAAAACTTTATTCTCTTGTCAACTAAAGTTGCCTTTCTAGTCAGTTAAAGATGACTCTCTAGTCAACTAAAATCAACTCTTTAGTCAATTAGAGTTGACCCTTTAGTCGACAAGTGAGATCTAGTTAAATCTCTAGTCGACTAAAATTTACTCTCTTGTCAACTAGAGTTGCCTTTCTAGTCAATTAAAGTTGACTCTCTAGTCAACTAATGTAAACTCTTTAGTCAATTACAGTTTACTCTATTGTCAAAAAATTAGATCTAGTTGAATCCCTAATCGACAAAACTTTATTCTCTTGTCAACTAAAGTTGCCTTTCTAGTCAGTTAAAGATGACTCTCTAGTCAACTAAAATCAACTCTTTAGTCAATTAGGGAAAACTAGTTGAATCACTAGTGGACTACAATGATCTCTCTTGTCAACTAAAGTTGTCCTTCTAGGCAATTAAAGTAAACTTTTTAGCCAATTACAAATTTACTCTATTGTCAACAAATTAGATCTAGTTGAGTCACTAGTCGACTAATATGAACTCTCTAGTCAAATAAAGTTGCATTTCCAGTCAATTAAAGTTGACTCTTTAGTTAATTAGATTTGTTGACTCTTTAGTCAATTAGAGTCGACTAGTGAGATCTAGTTAAATCTCCAGTCGACTAAAATTTACTCTATAGTCAATTAAAGTTGCGTTTCTAGCCCATTAAAGTTGACTCTGTAGTCAATTAGTTTTGACTCTTTAGTCAACAAGTGAAATCTAGTTGAATCTCTAGTCGACTCTGTAGTCAATTAGTTTTGACTCTTTAGTCAAAAAATGAAATCTAGTTGAATCTCTAATCGACAAAACTTTATTCTCTTGTCAACTAAACTTGCCTTTCTAGTCAGTTAAAGCTCACTCTCTAGTCAACTAAAGTAAACTCTGTAGTAAATTCGAGTTGCTTTTTTAGTCAAATAGTGTTGACACCTTAGTCAACAAGTGAGATCTAGTTAAATCTCTAGTCGTCATAAATTTACTCTCTGTGATGACTCCCCAATCAGCTAAAGTAAACTCTTTAGTGTATTGACGTTGACTCTCTTAGTCAAATCGAGTAGACTCTTTAGTCAATTGGTGAGTTCTAGTTTAATCTCTAGTCGACTAAAATGTACTCTCTACTCAACTAAAGTTGTCTTTCTAGTCAACTAAAGTTGTCTTTCTAGTCAACTAAAGCAAACTCTTTAGTCAACTAGATCTCATTCTCTAGTCTATTTAGAGTCGACTATTAGGACAACTAGATCTTACTCTTTTGTCAACTAAATTTGACTCTTTAGTCTCTCTATTCAATCGGAAATGGGTCTTTTATAGATTGGAGTTGACTCTCTAGTCAACAAGATTCTCTTTTGGCAACTCTATTATTATACCCTCCACCTTCGTGAAAAGGGTATTACCACAATATAATTTTCCGATATATATATTCTGGATCCTTATAGATAAGGGAGTCTCTTATGTCTGTCTATCTGTATGTCTGTATATCTATTTGTCTGTCTGTCTATCTGAAATGAAATAAATTGAAATTGTATGAAGGGGTATGTAAGATTCGAATATAGACTTCTCACTTGTTGTTTTTATTATTATTATTTTCCATAATTTTTTTTCTAAATTTTTTCCAATTCAAAAAACAATGCTTTTATTTGTAGTTCCCTCAATACTTTATTTGTTTTATATATTTTATTATATTTATCTTAGCAACAATCTTTTTACAATAATTTAACATTTATTTTATTGCTTTAGCCATTTGATAATGTTTAAAGTTATTTTTTTTATAACAAACAGTCAATTCGAATATAAACAAATAAACAATTGTTGCATTAAAACAATTGTTAACTTATTCATTCAACCGTTGGCTTGTTCATTTGTTTATTCGCATAATAAAGATTGTGTTTTTATGTTCATTCTTTTAAAATCCCTAGTTATTTGATTGGAAAAGTTATCAAAGAAAACAAAATTTTTACAAATGATTTCATAAGACTTTAAGAGAAAAAATGCATAAATTAAAAATTATATTAAGTTAGAGTTTTTCTGGGAAAAGTTTTTGTTTAAAAGAAAAAGAAAATTTAAAATTAAATTAAGTAGAAATGACAGATTGTTAATGTTTTTTTCTCTTAAATTGCTTGTTTAAACAAAGTTAACGATCAACAAAATAAAATTTAGATTTGACTAGAAATACATATTAGTCTCAAAACCTACACGTTGGGAAAAATGTTTCAATTACGTTCAGATTTTGACAAAAAAGGAATATCTATATTTTTTTTATATTTTACAATTTTTCCGTTTTTTTTTTTTACATCTGTATGTTTTTAATATTTCACTTAGTTGTAGTCAGTTTTTGTTATGCATTTTTATCTATTTTGAAAAACTTTTACTACTTAACGTATTTATCAATTTAATGAAATTGCTTGTTTTCTATATGTTTCAATTTTCTTAATTATCACTTTATTTTTTTAATTATCATTTTTTGTTTGTTTTATTTCCATTATTCGTTTCTTTTTAATAACATCTGCTTCACAACATTAATTAGTCACGCTAGATGTTGTTGCTTTAGCTTACATTTTATTTTAAATTATATTATTTTAATATTGCTCTAAAGGCCATAGACTAAGTCAATATAATAGTACTTAGAATAGTTAATAGACTAGTCCGTAAGCAAGTCTACATACTAGCCCTTAGACTACTGCAAAGTCTAGTTTATATATTACACAGTGTACTAGTACATAGAAACGCTAATAGTCTAGTTCATAGTCCATCTACTACGTATATTATTCCCTAGAATATTATAAAAATTATTTCACACAAAATGGTTTGATGACTTGTGCTTAAACTAACACTTTTCAATGACTACTACATATTTTCCACATTACTTTTAAGCACTTTAATAATGACTTATAAATAACAATATCGTAAGAACTTATTTTGAGTTTTGTTATTTTCTTATAGTTTTCTAGATATGTCTCAGATTGTATGAATACTTAGATGATGGACAATATATATCAAAATATAACTAGGACTCACCTTTAGAGAAATATAATTTTTTAGGGAAAAAATAAAAATTATAAATATTAACAAGTAAGAGTGTTATATTCGGCTATGCCGAATCTTATATACCCACTATCAAACCTCGTTTGACTCGAATGAAACTTACTTATGTCGAATTTCATATATATATTCGTATTTTTAGGCCAGTTATAAGCGTTAAAGTAATTTTCTGAAGGGGACATTATATAGGGGGGTAGGGTCAATTATGGGTCGATCCTCATAAAATTTGGTAGACAGAATTTGGTTCGTATTAAATTTATTTGTGTCGAATTTCATCGCTACACTCGTATTTTTAAGTCATAAATGAGCATTGCAGTCATTTTCTGAAGGAGACCTTATATGGGGGTAGGGTCAATCATGGACCGATCAACATAAAATTTTTTAGATAGATTTTGACTCGTATGAAACTTACTTATCTCGAATTTCATCTATATACTAGAATTTTTAAGCCAGTAATGAGCGTTAAAGTCATTTTCTGAAGGGGACCTTATATGGGGGGTAGGGTCAATTATGGACTGATCCTCATAAAATTTTGCACAGTGATTTTGGATCACAAGAAACTTACTTATGTCGAATTTCATCGCTATATTCATATTTTTAAACAAGTTATGGCTGTTAGAGCTGTTTTCGAGGGGCCACTTGTATGGGGGCTATCCGAAAACGTGGACCGATATTGCCCATTTTCAATACCAAACAAACCTTATCTATAAGAAATATTTATGTGAAATTTCAACCCTCTAGCTCTTTCCATTCGGACTCTATCGTGCTTTCAACAGACAGACAGACAGACAGACAGACAGACGGACGGACGGACAGACGGACAGACGGACAGACATGGCTAGATCGTCTTAGAATTTAATGAGGACCCAGAATATATATACTTTTGTGGGTCTATGACCAATATTTCGATGTGTTACAAACGTGTGTTACTTTTATAACTAAATAGTACTTATACAAGTACAATACCGAAATGCTGGGTTTTCTAAAATTTCTATCTTCAACCTAAAATTTTATTAATAAATAAGCAAAGTGGTTTTTGTTTCTTATTTTTGCAATATTTATGTACGTAAAGTAAAAATAACTTTTTTTTGCAATACAATACACGCAATTTTAAAATGTGTATTTTAAAATAACTGAAATTATAACCAACATTTACAAAGGTCATTGTATTGCGACGACCAATAAACTGTTTTAAGTGAAGAAACAGTTGCCCAATTCAGAATCTGTGTAGCAGCGTCGTAATGTTGTAACAGAACAATTTCTCATTGGAAAGGAATCGAACTAGATACCGAAGTACTAACTAACTAACTAACTAACTAACTAACTAACTAACTAACTAACTAACTAACTAACTAACTACTAACTAACTAACTAACTAACTAACTAACTAACTAACTAACTAACTAACTAACTACTAACTAACTACTAACTAACTAACTAACTAACTAACTAACTACTAACTAACTAACTAACTAACTAACTAACTAACTAACTAACTAACTAACTAACTAACTACTAACTAACTAACTAACTAACTAAACTAACTAACTAACTAACGAACTAACTAACTACTAACTAACTACTAACTACTAACTAACTAACTAACTAACTAACTAACTAACTAACTAACTAACTAACTAACTAACTAACTAACTAACTAACTAACTAACTAACTAACTAACTAACTAACTAACTAACTAACTAACTAACTAACTAACTAACTAACTAACTAACTAACTAACTAACTAACTAACTAACTAACTAACTAACTAACTAACTAACTAACTAACTACTAACTAACTACTAACTAACTAACTAACTAACTAACTAACTAACTAACTAACTAACTACTAACTAACTAACTAACTAACTAACTAACTAACTAACTAACTAACTAACTAACTAACTAACTAACTACTAACTAACTAACTAACTAACTAACTAACTAACTAACTAACTAACTAACTAACTAACTAACTAACTAACTAACTAACTAACTAACTAACTAACTAACTAACTAACTAACTAACTAACTAACTAACTAACTAACTAACTAACTAACTAACTAACTAACTAACTAACTAACTAACTAACTAACTAACTAACTAACTACTAACTAACTAACTAACTAACTAACTAACTAACTAACTAACTAACTAACTAACTAACTAACTAACTAACTAACTAACTAACTAACTAACTAACTAACTAACTAACTAACTAACTAACTAACTAACTAACTAACTAACTAACTAACTAACTAACTAACTAACTAACTAACTAACTAACTAACTAACTAACTAACTAACTAACTAACTAACTAACTAACTAACTAATTCATTTCCAGTTAATTGCAAATTTTGAAAAAAAAAACTTATGTAATTGCTTATGCAAGTAATTTAATATTTAAATTTCTGGCAACCATAACAAGTTTTATAATTTTTAATTAAACACAAAAGGCACTCTTGAGAAAAGAACATTTTATAAAATTATTAAATTAGTTAAAATTATTTATTAAACTAATATGAAAAAAATACGCACAACAGACTTGATAACAAAACTTTGTAGTCTTGCGCAAGTGAAAAAATAACAAAAAATGTTTCATTTTATCAGTCGATGGTGAAAATTCGAAACCAAGTAACTAAAATTAGTTTTTAGACATAAAATTAGGTTAATAATCATGTTGACATCAAAGAGTAAACCCTTGGTATAATCGCCTCATGTTAGAAAAAACTTAAGTTACAAACATACATATGTATATGTACATATCTATGTATTTAGTTAATAGGTTATGTGTGTATATTATAAATTTAGTTATTATTTTCAAACTGTTTATTTATTCCATTACCAATAACATTATTCACTTATATTAATTGAGTTAAAATTTTCCTGTTATCATCTTTTAAAGTTTTTCTATAAATAATTTTGTTAATTTGAATTTTATCAGTTTTCGGAATGCAAAAACTTTTTGAACTTTAATATATTATTTCTTTATTTTACTTATTAAGTTGTTTTTACAATAAACCGATAAAGTAAGAAGAAATAAACATGTTAAATGTCATCAGAGTAATTTAATCCTTGATAAAGTCTATTGAATTTAACAATTTCAAAAGACTTGATTTATTATGAAATCGAATTTAAGAAAAGTTTTTCTATCATCTAAATATATTTTGTATGTATGTATTATAAGTATAAATATAGTTGACGTATAGAAATAATATAGAGCTGAAACTTTTTTATTGTGAGAGTATGTTTTTTAAACCGTTTTATTTGAATTTCGCCTCTATGTGTCTTTCTTTATAATAAGTTGTATAAGTATAATGGACTATTAAAGAGGAAGCTTTTATATATAGTAGATTTCTTTTTTACATATGTATGGGTGTTAGATGTTTTGCTCTGATTTTATCATCATAAAGTTAAATTTAATAATGATAATGATGGTGAAAATAAGAATACATACATACATAAAAAAGGAGCATTTATTTTAGAAAGCGAAAGCATATATAATTAATTAGTTCTGGTTCAATTCTAGTTTATTTCTAGATCGGTTCAGTTCAAGTTCAGTTCTATTTCAGTTTAGTTCAGTTCTAGTTCAGTTCTAGTTCAGTTCTAGTTCAGTTCTAGTTCAGTTCTAGTTCAGTTCTAGTTCTAGTTCAGTTCTAGTTCAGTTCTAGTTCAGTTCTAGTTCAGTTCTAGTTCAGTTCTAGTTCAGTTCTAGTTCAGTTCTAGTTTAATTTAAATCCAATTTTCTTACATGTTTATTATTCCTCTTAAAACAAGCGTAAAAAATGTTGTTGATAATAAGCACAATGATAATGAACATAATAACAACCTTGTAAACTTTATTAAATCCTTGTACTTGAACTACAAAATATAAAAAGTTTCTGTTACCAAAAAAAAGCACTAAAAAAGTAAATTAAACAAAGTTTAACACAAGATTTAGTTCTACTTATAACGAGATTAAAAAAGAAAGTATTTTTAGACACATATACAAAATATTTAAACCAAAATACAAAAACAGTCACTACTTATAGGAAAACTTAAAGATATGTACATAAGAATATACATCAATATTTAACCTTCTACTAGTGAATGAATATAAACCATTTTGTATAAAAAAGAGGTTAGTTTATCTACCCTACACTTCATTGGTATTAATATAAATAGATTTTCATTTCGTTTGTAAATTCTTCAATGTTAATTCCAAAATTCATAACAATAACTTTGCCTTGATTTTTAGAACCGAAATCTGTGATTCAACTTTTTGACAAATGTTTCGAACATTTTAGTATGGAAAATCAGCACAAACAGTTTCTTACTGGCTGATATATAGTATTATTGACAACTCAGGAACATTGATTTTTGTAGTTATGTGTATACTTTCAGCCGTATTATAGATTTTTAGTAGTGAATTGTATTTAAATCTCAAATCAGTTGAGTACAAAATAAGTATTTTAAAGGGTTAATAACATTCGGTTGAGCTTAATATTTTTAAACGAAATGTTTATCTACATATATGAGTGTAAAATATTTTGTATGTAAATTTTTCTTATAATAGTGCTTGGGAATATTCGTTTTCTTTCTTTATGCATGAAAATACAGAAATTTGTGTCAAATAAATTAAAGAAATTTTCCATTTCGTTTGAACTAAAGATGAAAGTGGTGTGTGATAAATTATTTTTGTCATCAATTGGACAGTGAGATAGAAATGGCTAAATGTGCTGTAAAAAGAAAAGAAACAAAAGAAAATTCAAAAGATCTAGGATAGTTTCAAATCAGTTCTAGTTCAGTTGTAGTTTTATTCTAGTTTAATTCAACTTCGGTTCTAGTTCGGTTATAGTTTAGTTCACGAACAGTTCCAGTTCAGTTCTAGTTTAGTTCTAGTTTAGTTCTAGTTTAGTTCTAGTTTAGTTCTAGTTTAGTTCTAGTTCTAGTTTAGTTCTAGTTCAGTCCTAGTTTAGTTCTAGTTCAGTTCTAGTTCAGTTCTAGTTCAGTTCTAGTTCAGTTCTAGTTCAGTTCTAGTTCAGTTCTAGTTCAGTTCTAGTTCAGTTCTAGTTCAGCTCTAGTTCAGTTCTAGTTCAGTTCAAGTTCAGTTCTAGTTCAGTTCTAGTTCAGTTCTAGTTCAGTTCTAGTTCAGTTCTAGTTCAGTTCTAGTTCAGTTCTAGTTCAGTTCTAGTTCAGTTCTAGTTCAGTTCTAGTTCAGTTCTAGTTCAGTTCTAGTTCAGTTCTAGTTCAGTTCTAGTTCAGTTCTAGTTCAGTTCTAGTTCAGTTCTAGTTCAGTTCTAGTTCAGTTCTAGTTCAGTTCTAGTTCAGTTCTAGTTCAGTTCTAGTTCAGTTCTAGTTCAGTTCTAGTTCAGTTCTAGTTCAGTTCTAGTTCAGTTCTAGTTCAGTTCTAGTTCAGTTCTAGTTCAGTTCTAGTTCAGTTCTAGTTCAGTTCTAGTTCAGTTCTAGTTCAGTTCTAGTTCAGTTCTAGTTCAGTTCTAGTTCAGTTCTAGTTCAGTTCTAGTTCAGTTCTAGTTCAGTATTTTGTTTATTTTGTAAATTTATTAAGATTTGCATATATGTAAAGTTGCGCAACTGAAAATTTTATAAGTAAAGGGCAAACATAATAACGGTCCAGGAACCTATTCAAAATATTGATAAAATTTGCAAAGAGCAAAGACGTGATTTTATTAATAACAGGATATTTTTAACTTACTACTTACGCCTTTTTTATTTTTAAGTAAACTCTCTCTACCTTAACATTAAAATTAAAAATTTGCCTTAAGCGCTTAAAACAAATCCAGCTAAAAATATATGAAAAAGTTTAAAAGGAATTTTCAAATCGTTCAATAAATTGTTTAAAATACATTTTACCTCCTAGATACATAGTTAGTGTTAAATTCTGTTTTTCCAACATATTTTACATCAAATTATTATTGCTTATCTTTACGCCAATTTAACCAAGAAAAAATAAAGCATTACTTTACTTGGTTAAAGTATGTTATACGTATTAACAATTTCTATCTCGAAAAAAACTTTATTATTTTCTTATTACTTTATACATACTTTGTTTTATCTTTTTTGAAAATATTGTTTTAAAAAGTATTTCCTTTCCATAAATTTTTTCCTATTCCTATTTAAATTTTTTCTGCACTCTTTCCCATTACTTTTTTCACATTTTTAGTAACTTTTCTATAAGAGTGAAAAGTTTAAGGCATGTTGTTCGCAGATTTTTTGTTTTCAGTAAATAAACTAATAATTCCCACAGGGATTTTAACTTAAAAAAGCAAATAAGAATAGCTACAACAAACGACAAAATCAATTTTGAGATACAATCTAAAGTAATGGATTACGATTATGATGTAAGGGAAGAAAATAATAATAATTTCACTTTTTCCTTAAATATGAAAATGTGAGGGAATGCAAGTGGGATTTAAATAGAGCACAGTGGTGAAATTTCGAAAAATATTTAGAAACTTGTTTGTGCCCAGTGTTGATCGGGTTTCAAATTATTTTCGTGATTTTGACATAAATTTGTTCCTTAATTTCTGGTATAAAAATTTGTTTCAAATGAAATTTATAAATGATCGTGGATTTTAGAGACGATTTAATGTTTATTAATGTAAAAAATCGATTTTGAAGTATTTTTCTCATTTTTAATATAAGTTCAGAGCTAGTTTAGTTCAAATCAGTTTTCGTTCAGTTCCAGTTCTAGTTCAGTTCTAGTCAGTTCTAGTTCAGTTCTAGTTCAGTTCTAGTTCAGTTCTAGTTCAGTTCTAGTTCAGTTCTAGTTCAGTTCTAGTTCAGTTCTAGTTAGTTCTAGTTCAGTTCAGTTCTAGTTCAGTTCTAGTTCAGTTCTAGTTCAGTTCTAGTTCAGTTCTAGTTCAGGTTCTAAGTTCAGTTCTAGTTCAGTTCTAGTTCATTCTAGTTCAGTTCTAGTTCAGTTCTAGTTCAGTTCTAGTTCAGTTCTAGTTCAGTTCTAGTTCAGTTCTAGTTCAGTTCTATTAGTTCAGTTCAGTTTAGTTCGTAGTTCAGTTCTAGTTCAGTTCTAGTTCAGTTCTAGTTTCAGTTCTAGTTCAGTTCTAGTTCAGTTCTAGTTCAGTTCTAGTTCAGTTCTAGTTCAGTTCTAGTTCAGTTCTAGTTCAGTTCTAGTTCAGTTCTAGTTCAGTTCTAGTTCAGTTCTCTAGTTTCAGTTCTAGTTCAGTTCTAGTTCAGTTCTAGTCAGTTCTAGTTCAGTTCTATTCAGTTCTAGTTCAGTTCTAGTTCAGTTCTAGGTTCAGGTTCTAGTTCAGTTCAGTTCAGTTCTAGTTCAGTTCTAGTTCAGTGTCTAGTTCAGTTCTAGTTCAGTTCTAGTTCAGTTCTAGTTCAGTTCTAGTTCATTCTAGTTCAGTTCTAGTTTCAGTTCTAGTTCAGTCAGTTCTAGTTTCAGTTCTATTAGTTCAGTCAGTTCTAGTTCAGTTCTAGTTCAGTTCTAGTTCAGTTCTAGTTCAGTTCTAGTTCAGTTCTAGTTCAGTTCTAGTTCAGTTCTAGTAGTCAAGTTCTAGTTCAGTTCTGTTCAGTTCTAATTCAGATAAGTTCTTGCTCAATGTTAGTTCAGTTCCTAGTTCTGCTTCAGTTCTCGTGCAATTCCTATTTAAAAAATACTCCCGTATTTTAACCATTCTCGTATTTTAACCGCATTGTCCCTACCAAACGCAATATTTTACCCATGATACTTTGTTATTTCGTTTAATTGCTCTCTTAAACATATTTAAGCTAAATTTGTTGCCACTTAAAAGGAGCAAAATGTCAGTAACATTTCAATGGGGAAATTACTCGACAATATGTCTTTTTAATGGCGATAATATTGGCTTTAAATTCCATTCAAGTTTTATTTGTACGTTCCATCCATTCATTGTATTGCCAATGTCAGCACTTAAATAAATTCTAATTTCATAGTGGAAATGTGGAATTTTTTACTTTGATTTTAGTAATATTTTTTATTTGTAGAAAATAGAATCATTACAGTGATTGAATTTGTTGTTTGTTTAAGAATGTCGTTTTTCTATTTTTGTTGTATGTGATTTTATCTTTATGGCACACGCTCTAAGAGAACGAACGCATGAAATATGTATTTGTTTACCTTAATTTTAACAAAGGCTTTTTTCAGTTGTTTTCTTTGGAACAATAAAAAGTTGGTAATAAAATCACGTAAAATTTATTTTTATTCGAATAACAAAAATTCTTTAAAAGAAATTGTATAAGGCTAGAGATTAATAAATTACAGAATAGATGTACTAAAAATATAATAAATAAAATAATTTGTATCTAAAAAAATGAAAGTTAGAAACTAATATCCCTCGTGACTTTATGAACAGACAAATTACATGACTTATTGTATACATTAAAATATAAAATTATTTTTTTAAAGATAAATTGCATCTTTTCATATAAAACTAAGTTTCAAAAATAATAGAAAATAAAACATATATGTCACGCATGTGTTGAACTGATCGTAATTTTATTACTTACCTGTCGAAAGCAATACGATTAATTTAATTTATAACATAAAAATAGATGCCTTAATAAAAAATATTTTTTATTATCATTGTTGTAAAATCAAATTTGTTTTTATTAATCTAATACGTTGGGCATAAACAAAAATTTATGCTGTTGTTGCCGCCATGGACCAATTTTTAATTAAAACAATAGATTGTAAAACATATTTTATTACAAACTTACGTGAGGAGCGAAACGTGTTACTTTTTAAGGACAGATGAATAATTCAAAATTTATAAATAAGTACATACTTAAATATCGAGGGACTATATTCAAGAATTTAAAATGTTGCAATATTTATAACATATAGAATATGTTCATATAATCATCAGATAGGTCGTTTTACATAGAATATAAATAGTTTTAATTAATATCAATAAATAATATATATTTTGCAATTAAATGGCGTAGAAGAAATCAAATATGAAAGAATATGAATATATGGTCCAAAATCAATCAAAAGACGATAATAAAATTAAACTAGTTGGTTCCATAATGGGCAAAATCTCGGTGTGTAAAATTTTGTTCAGTTCTAGTTCAGTTCTAGTTCAGTTCTAGTTCTAGTTCAGTTCTAGTTCAGTTCTTGTTCAGTTCTAGTAGTCTAGTTCAGTTCTAGTTCAGTTCTAGTTCAGTTCTAGTTCAGTTCTAGTTCAGTTCTAGTTCAGTTCTAGTTCAGTTCTAGTTCAGTTCTAGTTCAGTTCTAGTTCAGTTCTAGTTCAGTTCTAGTTCAGTTCTAGTTCAGTTCTAGTTCAGTTCTAGTTCAGTTCTAGTTCAGTTCTAGTTCATTCTAGTTCAGTTCTAGTTCAGTTCTAGTTCAGTTCTAGTTCAGTTCTAGTTCAGTTCTAGTTCAGTTCTAGTTCAGTTCTAGTTCAGTTCTAGTTCAGTTCTAGTTCAGTTCTAGTTCAGTTCTAGTTCAGTTCTAGTTCAGTTCTAGTTCAGATGAGCTAGAGGGTTGAAATATTCTCTATGGGTAAGGTTTGTTGGGTATTGAAAATGGGCCACATTGGTCCACGTTTTCGGATAGCCCCTATACAAGTGGACCGCCGAACAACAGCCTTAAAGGGCATATGTGTTTTAAAAGTGTAACTATAGCGATGAAGTTCAAGATAAATAATTTTTGTATGAGCCAAAAACTCCTCCAAATGTTATGTGGATCGGTCCATAATTGACCCAACCCCCCATATAAGGTCCCCTTCAGAAAATTTGTTTAACTCTGATTACTGGCTTAAAAATAGGAGTACAGAGATGAAATTTGACATAAGCAAATCTATCCACCGAATTTTATGTGGATCGGTCCATAATTGACCCTACCCCCCATAAAGGTCCCGTCAGAAAATTACTCTAACGCTCATTACTGGCTTAAAACTTTTATAGAAACTTAAATATTCCTACCGAATTTCATGCGGAAAATGTCGGTAACTTACCCTACCCGCCCATATAAGCCTGCCTCGAGAAAATTACTTTACCGCTATTTACTGGCATAAAAATGCGAGTGCAGCCATGCTATTCGATGTAAACATCGAAAAAATCGGTTTAAAAAAATTTTATGAAAAACCATCAGTTAATTTGATGAGTGATCATGATGTTAGGGAAGCATTCCTTTTATGGCATACGGTTTGATGATGGGTATATAAGATTCGGCACAGCCGAATATAGAACTCTTACTTGTTTTCTAATTAGTGTGTTTCTGTACAAATTTGATGATAGGACTTGTGCAAAAATGCCAATTTGTATTTCCTGATATTTTTTGCACAATCTAATTTAATTTAATCCTTAAATATATATTCAATAATACATATTTAAAATATTATTCAAAAAATAAAAATATTTTTATTCTTATCCAATGGTATTATCTGGATTTAAGCCTATTCCAACAATAAGTATAAAATCTTTGTTTTACTGAGTTACATCATTTATTATCATACATACATTCAGATGTATGTATTAACATGTGTAAGAATTTGTCATTCTATTTACTTAAAAAAATTATTTAACTTTTCCTAATACTACAAATATTATACAATACATTCAATACAAGCATTCCAACACATTGTTTATCTATTGGCTTAAATACTTGGTAAGTACATACAACAGACAAACATACATATGTTAAGTAAATATGTACAATGTATGTATGTCATATGTAAACATAAGTATATAAATATTTACCTGTTGTCATAGTAAATGGTTTCAATTTGTAAATTTTATTCTATTTAGTCTATTATTTATGAAGAAGAAAAAAGGAAAAGGAGAGAGTAACTTTGTTTGTATGTGTAGACAAAAAGGACATGTGTTACAATAAATGATTGCATAAAATATACAGAAAGACAGACAAACTCAGATATGTATATACATTTATGTATTTGAAGAGATTTAATTTCCATAAATATTTGCTATTGAGAGTCATCATACTATGAAAATATTAAATGTTTTTTTCATTAACTAGTAAAAAATTGTTGATATTCGTTATATTAAATAGGAGAAAAATTCAAGGACAATATTTTCATTCTAAAAGAATGGAATATAATAAAGAAAAATAAATCTTTTGGGTAGACAGAAATTTACAAGAAATACTATACTCTATATATCAGTTAAAATTAAATTATTTATGCAGGCTTGCTGTCATTAATCATTAAATTGATTTTTTATTAAAAGTTGGCCTATTATTAACATTTAATTAGCATATAGCAGTTAATCCTTTAACGTTTAATAACTTTATGTGTTTATTGTACTTTGTTCAAAGTAATTTCCATTGTTTACTTTTGCTATACGCGCATAGCCTGCAATCATTTAGACACGTTTAAGTAGCACGTGCCACCGACCCACGCCTCTAGCATCCATCAACTACTAGTACTACATCATGTTGTGGCCCATTAAATACACACAGTCAATCATACAAATTTGAAGATTCTGTCGTTATTTTTTATTTACCAAAAGTTTTATGTTTTCGAGACTTGTTTATTATTTATCATTATTGGAACAAATTAAAAAAAACAAAGTTTTTTATCGCGAAAACATACAACAAATAATTTCAATATACATATCGCTCATTTACTACAATACTGGCATAACTCAAAATTCAGTTTTTTATTTTATATAATTTTATCTATTTTCAAAAATATCTACTGTTCAGTTCTAGTTCAGTTCTAGTTCAGTCCTAGTTCAGTTCTAGTTCAGTTCTAGTTCAGTTCTAGTTCATTCTAGTTCAGTTCTATTTCAGTTCTAGTTCAGTTCTAGTTCAGTTCTAGTTCAGTTCTAGTTCAGTTCTAATTCATTCTAGTTCAGTTCTATTTCAGTTCTAGTTGAGTTCTAGTTGAGTTCTAGTTGAGTTCTAGTTGAGTTCTAGTTGAGTTCTAGTTGAGTTCTAGTTCAGTTCTAGTTCAGTTCTAGTTCAGTTCTAGTTCAGTTCTAGTTCAGTTCTAGTTCAGTTCTAGTTCAGTTCTAGTTCAGTTCTAGTTCAGTTCTAGTTCAGTTCTAGTTCAGTTCTAGTTCAGTTCTAGTTCAGTTCTAGTTCAGTTCTAGTTCAGTTCTAGTTCAGTTCTAGTTCAGTTCTAGTTCAGTTCTAGTTCAGTTCTAGTTCAGTTCTAGTTCAGTTCTAGTTCAGTTCTAGTTCAGTTCTAGTTTCAGTTCTAGTTCAGTTCTAGTTCAGTTCTAGTTCAGTTTAGTTCAGTTCTAGTTCAGTTCTAGTTCAGTTCTAGTTCAGTTTCAGTTCAGTTCTAGTTCAGTTCTAGTTCAGTTCTAGTTCAGTTCTAGTTCAGTTCTAGTTCAGTTCTAGTTCAGTTCTAGTTCAGTTCTAGTTCAGTTCTAGTTCAGTTCTAGTTCAGTTCTAGTTCAGTTCTAGTTCAGTTCTAGTTCAGTTCTAGTTCAGTTCTAGTTCAGTTCTAGTTCAGTTCTAGTTCAGTTCTAGTTCAGTTCTAGTTCAGTTCTAGTTCAGTTCTAGTTCAGTTCTAGTTCAGTTCTAGTTCAGTTCTAGTTCAGTTCTAGTTCAGTTCTAGTTCAGTTCTAGTTCAGTTCTAGTTCAGTTCTAGTTCAGTTCTAGTTCAGTTCTAGTTCAGTTCTAGTTCAGTTCTAGTTCAGTTCTAGTTCAGTTCTAGTTCTTCTAGTTCAGTTCTAGTTCAGTTCTAGTTCAGTTCTAGTTCAGTTCTAGTTCAGTTCTAGTTCAGTTCGTTCAGTTCTAGTTCAGTTCTAGTTCAGTTCTAGTTCATTCTAGTTCAGTTCTAGTTCAGTTCTAGTTCAGTTCTAGTTCAGTTCTAGTTCAGTTCTAGTTCAGTTCTAGTTCAGTTCTAGTTCAGTTCTAGTTCAGTTCTAGTTCGTTCTAGTTTTCAGTTCTAGTTCAGTTCTAGTTCAGTTCTAGTTCAGTTCTAGTTCAGTTCTAGTTCAGTTCTAGTTCAGTTCTAGTTCTAGTTCATTCTAGTTCTAGTTCAGTTCTAGTTCAGTTCTAGTTCAGTTCTAGTTCAGTTCTAGTTCAGTTCTAGTTCTGTTCTAGTTCAGTTCTAGTTCAGTTCTATTTCAGTTCTTTCAGTTCTAGTTCAGTTCTAGTTCAGTTCTAGTTCAGTTTCTATTTCAGTTCTAGTTCAGTTCTAGTTCAGTTCTAGTTCAGTTCTAGTTCAGTTCTAGTTCAGTTCTAGTTCAGTTCTAGTTCAGTTCTAGTTCAGTTCTATTCAGTTTCAGTTCTAGTTCTAGTTCAGTTCTAGTTCTAGTTCAGTTCTAGTTCAGTTCTAGTTCAGTTCTAGTTCAGTTCTAGTTCTGTTCAGTCAGTTCTAGTTCAGTTCTAGTTCAGTTCTAGTTCAGTTCTAGTTCAGTTCTAGTCAGTTTAGTTCAGTTCTAGTTCAGTTCTAGTTCAGTTCTAGTTCAGTTCTAGTTCAGTTCTAGTTCAGTTCTAGTTCAGTTTAGTTCAGTTCTAGTTCAGTTCTAGTTCAGTTCTAGTTCAGTTCTAGTTCAGTTCTAGTTCAGTTCTAGTTCAGTTTCAGTTCAGTTCTAGTTCAGTTCTAGTTCAGTTCTAGTTCAGTTCTAGTTCAGTTCTAGTTCAGTTCTAGTTCAGTTCTAGTTCAGTTCTAGTTCAGTTCTAGTTCAGTTCTAGTTCAGTTCTAGTTCAGTTCTAGTTCAGTTCTAGTTCAGTTCTAGTTCAGTTCTAGTTCAGTTCTAGTTCAGTTCTAGTTCAGTTCTAGTTCAGTCTAGTTCAGTTCTAGTTCAGTTCTAGTTCAGTTCAGTTTAGTTATCTAGTTCAGTTCTAGTTCAGTTCTAGTTCAGTTCTAGTTCAGTTCTAGTTCAGTTCTAGTTCAGTTCTAGTTCAGTTCTAGTTCAGTTCTAGTTCAGTTCTAGTTCAGTTCTAGTTCAGTTCTAGTCAGTTCTAGTTCAGTTCTAGTTCAGTTCTAGTTCAGTTCTAGTTCAGTTCTAGTTCAGTTCTAGTTCAGTTCTAGTTCAGTTCTAGTTCAGTTCTAGTTCAGTTCTAGTTCAGTTCTAGTTCAGTTCTAGTTCAGTTCTAGTTCAGTTCTAGTTCAGTTCTAGTTCAGTTCTAGTTCAGTTCTAGTTCAGTTCTAGTTCAGTTCTAGTTCAGTTCTAGTTCAGTTCTAGTTCAGTTCTAGTTCAGTTTAGTTCAGTTCTAGTTCAGTTCTAGTTCAGTTCTAGTTCAGTTCTAGTTCAGTTCTAGTTCAGTTCTAGTTCAGTTCTAGTTCAGTTCTAGTTCAGTTCTAGTTCAGTTCTAGTTCAGTTCTAGTTCAGTTCTAGTTCAGTTCTAGTTCAGTTCTAGTTCAGTTCTAGTTCAGTTCTAGTTCAGTTCTAGTTCATTCTAGTTCAGTTCTAGTTCAGTTCTAGTTCAGTTCTAGTTCAGTTCTAGTTCAGTTCTAGTTCAGTTCTAGTTCAGTTCTAGTTCAGTTCTAGTTCAGTTCTAGTTCGTTCTAGTTCAGTTCTAGTTCAGTTCTAGTTCAGTTCTAGTTCAGTTCTAGTTCAGTTCTAGTCAGTTCTAGTTCAGTTCTAGTTCAGTTCTAGTTCAGTTCTAGTTCAGTTCTAGTTCAGTTCTAGTTCAGTTCTAGTTCAGTTCTAGTTCAGTTCTAGTTCAGTTCTATTTCAGTTCTATTTCAGTTCTAGTTCAGTTCTAGTTCAGTTCTAGTTCAGTTCTAGTTCAGTTCTAGTTCAGTTCTAGTTCAGTTCTAGTTCAGTTCTCAGTTCAGTTCAGTTCTAGTTCAGTTCTAGTTCAGTTCTAGTTCAGTTCTAGTTCAGTTCTAGTTCAGTTCTAGTTCAGTTCTAGTTCAGTTCTAGTTCAGTTCTAGTCAGTTCTAGTTCAGTTCTAGTTCAGTTCTAGTTCAGTTCTAGTTCAGTTCTAGTTCAGTTCTAGTTCAGTTCTAGTTCAGTTCTAGTTCAGTTCTAGTCAGTTCTAGTTCAGTTCTAGTTCAGTTCTAGTTCAGTTCTAGTTCAGTTCTAGTTCAGTTCTAGTTCAGTTCTAGTCAGTTCTAGTTCAGTTCTAGTTCAGTTCTAGTTCAGTTCTAGTTCAGTTCTAGTTCAGTTCTAGTTCTAGTTCAGTTCTAGTTCTAGTTCAGTTATAGTTCAGTTCTAGTTCAGTTCTAGTTCAGTTCTAGTTCAGTTTTAGTTCAGTTCTAGTTCATTTTAATCATGGTTTTTCGCTGTGTGTAGCTATTATGTAGCATAATTTTCTGTCAAGAAATGTAAAACATACTTAAAATATGTAAAAAATTCAAAAAGATAAATAATGCTACAATTTTGCCAGACGAACATTATGTATTTAAAATTAAAAAAAAACATCAATACAAATACTTACAGAAATTGCAAAAAAAATAATTTTATCTACAATGTTTCACATTATTTTTCCTATAAAAGCTACAGACCAATAAACGAATAGATAATAGTTCATAACTGCTAAAGAAGTAAAAAGTTAAAAAATGTTTGTCTCCAAAATATTAGCTTGTTTCTTTGTTTTCGGCATTTTCGTCTCATATACTCAGGCTCAAGTTTGCCAGTCTGGCAATTGTCCTTCTGATGTCGACGTTTACCCGACTTTGATGTAGCCAGGTATTTAGGTACTTGGTATGAGTATGCTAAATATCCTATGCCTTTTGAGGCCGATGGTGTTTGCATTAAGGCAGAATATGGACTCCAGGATGATGGTGCTGTTTCTGTAACAAATTCTCTAGTTAATGGAACGTAAGTTGAAGGAGACAATTTAGATTTTTATTAAAATTTGATTTCTTTTTGCTATAAAATTAATTTTGAGCGTAAAATTGAAATTCTATTGGAAATATAGTCTTATGTTTTTGGCGAAAACAAGATTTTGTGCAAAAACAAAAAATATTTTTTGTGAAAACCGAGTTTAGTAAAAATAAAAAATATAATTAAGGATTGTTTTCAATTACAAATATTTTCTTTTAGCTCTGGTGCCGTTGAAGAAATTAAAGGTTCCGCCATGTTACTTCCAATGCAAACTGTTAGTTCAATTTCCTGTTAGTCCAGCTTACAATGTTCGTAGCAATTATTGGGTTCTCGATACTGACTATTGTACTACAGTGTAGTCTACTCTTGCGAACCTTTAAATGGACAACATAACAGTAAGTTCTGGTGATATTTTAATTAAAAAGATATATATATTTTTTTTTTTTTATTTTTTTATTTTAGCATATGTATGGATATTGACTCGCCAACGTTTGCCTGCAAGTGATACCATAGAGAAGTCAATGAATGTTTTGATAAAGAATAATATTTCTTTGGATCCTTTGACTCTAACCAATCAATTGGGTTGTTAAGAAAAAGCGGGAAAATTAAAATAAAATTGTTTATTTGGAGTTATTATTAATGCTTAGATTTCTTTAAATAAAATAATTATTATTGCTAAAAAAATACAACTACTAAACACTTCTAAACAAAAAGAGCATTCAAGGACAAGTACATCAAAATTTTCACTAAAATGAATATGAACTGACCTTGAACTGAACTAGAACTGAACTAGAACTGAACTAGAACTGAACTAGAACTGAACTAGAACTGAACTAGAACTGAACTAGAACTGAACTAGAACTGAACTAGAACTGAACTAGAACTGAACTAGAACTGAACTAGAACTGAACTAGAACTGAACTAGAACTGAACTAGAACTGAACTAGAACTGAACTAGAACTGAACTAGAACTGAACTAGAACTGAACTAGAACTGAACTAGAACTGAACTAGAACTGAACTAGAACTGAACTAGAACTGAACTAGAACTGAACTAGAACTGAACTAGAACTGAACTAGAACTGAACTAGAACTGAACTAGAACTGAACTAGAACTGAACTAGAACTGAACTAGAACTGAACTAGAACTGAACTAGAACTGAACTAGAACTGAACTAGAACTGAACTAGAACTGAACTGAACTGAACTGAACTAGAACTGAACTAGAACTGAACTAGAACTGAACTAGAACTGAACTAGAACTGAACTAGAACTGAACTAGAACTGACTGAACTAGAACTGAACTAGAACTGAAGAACTGAACTGAACTAGAACTGAACTAGAACTGAACTAGAACTGAACTAGAACTGAACTAGAACTGAACTAGAAACTGAACTAGAACTGAACTAGAACTGAACTAGAACGAACTAGAACTGAACTACTAGAACTGACTAGAACTGAACTAGAACTGAACTAGAACTGAACTAGAACTGAACTAGAACTGAACTAGAACTGAACTAGAACTGAACTAAATGAACTAGAACTGAACTAGAACTGAACTAGAACTAGAACTGAACTAGAACTGAACTAGAACTAGAACTGAACTAGAACTGAACTAGAACTGAACTAGAACTGAACTAGAACTGAACTAGAACTGAACTAGAACTGAACTAGAACTGAACTAGAACTGAACTAGAACTGAACTAGAACTGAACTAGAACTGAACTAGAACTGAACTAGAACTGAACTAGAACTGAACTAGAACTGAACTAGAACTGAACTAGAACTGAACTAGAACTGAACTGGATCTGAACTAGAACTGAACTAGAACTGAACTAGAACTGAACTAGAACTGAACTAGAACTGAACTAGAACTGAACTAGAACTGAACTAGAACTGAACTAGAACTGAACTAGAACTGAACTAGAACTGAACTAGAACTGAACTAGAACTGAACTAGAACTGAACTAGAACTGAACTAGAACTGAACTAGAACTGAACTAGAACTGAACTAGAACTGAACTAGAAACTGAACTAGAACTGAACTAGAACTGAACTAGAAAGAACTAGATGAACTAGAAACTGAACTAGAACTGAACTAGAACTGAACTAGAACTGAACTAGAACTGAACTAGAACTGAACTAGAACTGAACTAGAACTGAACTAGAACTGAACTAGAACTGAACTAGAACTGAACTAGAACTGAACTAGAACTGAACTAGAACTGAACTAGAACTGAACTAGAACTGACTAGAACTGAACTAAACTGAACTAGAACTGAACTAAAACTGAACTAGAACTGAACTAGAACTGAACTAGAACTGAACTAGAACTGAACTAGAACTGAACTAGAACTGAACTAGAACTCTGAACTAGAACTGAACTAGAACTGAACTAGAACTGAACTAGAACTGAACTAGAAACTGAACTAGAACTGAACTAGAACTGAACTAGAACTGAACTAGAACTGAACTAGAATGAACTAGAACTGAACTAGAACTGAACTAGAACTGAACTAGAACTGAACTAGAACTGAACTAGAACTGAACTGAACTAGAACTGAACTAGAACTGAACTAGATTGAACTAGAACTGAACTAGAGCTGAACTAGAACTGAACTAGAACTGAACTAGAACTGAACTGAACTAGAACTGAACTAGAACTGAACTAGAACTGAACTGAACTAGAAATGAAACTAGAACTGAACTAGAACTGAACTAGAACTGAACTAGAACTGAACTAGAACTGAACTAGAACTGAACTAGAACTGAACTAGAACTGAACTAGAACTGAACTAGAACTGAACTAGAAACTGAACTAGAACTGAACTAGAATGAACTAGAACTGAACTAGAACTGAACTAGAACTGAACTAGAACTGAACTAGAACTGAACTAGAACTGAACAGAACTAGAACTGAACTAGAACTGAACTAGAACTGAACTAGAACTAGAACTGAACTAGAACTGAACTAGAACTGAACTAGAACTGAACTAGAACTGAACTAGAACTGAACTAGAACTAGAACTAGAACTGAACTAGAACTGAACTAGAACTGAACTAGAACTGAACTAGAATGAACTAGAACTGAACTAGAACTGAACTAGAACTGAACTAGAATGAACTAGAACTGAACTAGAAACTGAACTGGATCTGAACTAGAACTGAACTAGAACTGAACTAGAACTGAACTAGAACTGAACAAATTGAACTAGAACTGAACTAGAACTGAACTAGAACTGAACTAGAACTGAACTAGAACTGAACTAGAACTGAACTAGAACTGAACTAGAACTGAACTAGAACTGAACTAGAACTGAACTAGAACTGAACTAGAACTGAACTGAACTAGAACTGAACTAGAACTGAACTAGAACTGAACTAGAACTGAACTAGAACTGAACTAGAACTGAACTAGAACTGAACTAGAACGAACTAGAACTGAACTAGAACTGAACTAGAACTGAACTAGAACTGAACTAGAACTGAACTAGAACTGAACTAGAACTGAACTAGAACTGAAATAGAACTAAACTAGAACTGAACTAGAAACTGACTAGAACTGAACTAGAACTGAACTAGAACTGAACTAGAACTGAACTAGAACTGAACTAGAACTGAACTAGAACTGAACTAGAACTGAACTAGAACTGAACTAGAACTGAACTAGAACTGAACTAGAACTGAACTAGAACTGAACTAGAACTGAACTAGAACTGAACTAGAATGAACTAGAACTGAACTAGAACTGAACTAGAACTGAACTAGAACTGAACTAGAACTGACCTAGAACTGAACTAAAACTGAACTAGAACTGAACTAGAACTGAACTAGAACTGAACTAGAACTGAACTAGAACTGAACTAGAACTGAACTAGAACTGAACTAGAAATGAACTAGAACTGAACTAGAACTGAACTAGAACTGAACTAGAACTGAACTAGAACTGAACTAGAACTGAACTAGAACTGAACTAGAAACTGAACTAGAACTGAACTAGAACTGAACTAGAACTGAACTAGAACTGAACTAGAACTGAACTAGAACTGAACTAGACTGAACTAGAACTGAACTAGAATGAACTAGAACTGAACTAGAACTGAACTAGAACTGAACTAGAACTGAACTAGAACTGAACTAGAACTGAACTAGAACTGAACTAGAACTGAACTAGAACTGAACTAGAACTGAACTAGAACTGAACTAGAACTGAAACTAGAACTGAACTAGAACTGAACTAGAACTGAACTAGAACTGAACTAGAACTGAACTAGAAATGAACTAGAACTGAACTAGAACTGAACTAAACTGAACTAGAACTGAACTAGAACTGAACTAGAACTGAACTAGAACTGAACTAGAAACTGAAACTAGAACTGAAATAGAACTGAACTAGAACTGAACTGAACTGAACTAGAACGAATTAGAATGAATTAGAACTGAACTAGAACTGAACTAGAACTGAACTAGAACTGAACTAGAACTGAACTAGAAACGAACTAGAACTGAACTAGAACTGAACTAGAACTGAACTAAATGAACTAGAACTGAACTAGAACTGAACTAGAACTGAACTGAATAGAACTGAACTAGAATGAACTAGAACTGAACTAGAACTGAACTAGAACTGAAATAGAACTGAACTAGAACTGAACTAGAACTGAACTAGAACTGAACTAGACTAGAACTGAACTAGAACTGAACTAGAACTAAACTAGAACTAAACTAGAACTGAACTAGAACTGAACTAGAACTGAACTAGAACTGAACTGAACTGAACTAGAACTGAACTAGAACTGAACTAGAACTGAACTAGAACTGAACTAGAACTGAACTAGAACTGAACTAGAACTGAACTAGAACTGAACTAGAACTGAAGTAGAACTATAGCCCTAATAATGAACTATTGTCTATATTTTGCACAAGTTAATGCAAATGATAGCAAAAAAAAAGAAACGAAATTGTAAAGGAATCCATTAAAATCTCCTGAATTTAACTTTTTGAAAAAATAACTCAATTTTATTTGAAAAGTCAGTAATTAGAAAATTATTTATTTGGTTTACAGTTCAAAACATTTGCTTAAAGTTATTATATAAATTCTACTTGTGTGTTATCGAAAAATAATTCCATAGATTTTAATTTTAGAGTAAGTAATACAAAGATGTAGGTAGTAGACCTAGTATACATAGAGATAAATTCTTGTAATTTTAAAATTTTCTTAATTATTATTTTACAATATTTTTGTTCATTTAAATGTTTTCATTTGTTATCTATCAAATCAATTCTTAACCAATCTTAATTACTATTATAATATTTAATATTTAATATTTATACTTATTGTTTAGTGTAGGATATTAGTTTAGAACTGCTATTTTAGTATGAGATAGTTTTGTTTTGAAAAAAGACTGAATTTGTTTGCACCTTTAGAATTAAGTCGATACATGTATTAAAATATATTTAACTACAACTTAAAAATACATTTTATTATACTACAACATTAATAGTATTAAAGTTTAATAAAAGATAAATCATTTTATTTATGAACATAAACTTATGTATGACCCTACTTCTGTAAACTAAATCCCTTCCCCAAAATAACTAATTATGAAAAATGATGTTGAGCCTGTTGCAAACAGTTAACAATGATTTCTATTATTTATATACAAACATTCCTTAACAAATACCCTCTCGCTTACATACTAATTGAAAACATAATTAAACTTTTATATCAAACATCTTTACAGACCTGAAATGCTGTCAAGAAAGAAAAAAATCAAACAGATTTCCGCTTAACTGTCCCAGTAAATTAGTACTAAAAGTTATTATAGCAAATATGCTAACGTAGAAAAAAAAACAAAAAACGGAATTGATTCTCATAAACAACATTATGCTTGATGGGATCCTTTATTTTTATGATAGAAACCTCAAACCCCATTATAATCATTTGAAATCTTTTTGTTTTTAGTTTAAGGTTTGTATTCTAATATTTACTACTTGGTTTGGTTCTATTGTTGTTAACGGTGATGCTGTGGAAAACACAAACACACACCACACATAATGGTGAATGCATGAAAGTCAAATGGTTGTTTGGAAAAAAGGTTTTTAACAAGGACCAAATGATAGACAGTATTTATATGTAGATGAAGGATGAGGAGTAATAAAATGTTATATAATATTTTGTAATTTAAAGTGAAATTTATTTATGGTCACGGAAGATAAGATAAAAGCTAACCCTTGGAAGCTGGTGTAGGCTTTTGGTTATAAAAGGTACCTTTTGAAATTTTTATAATTTTGAAACTAGAAATATGTAATTAATCTTGTACAGACTGGATTAAATGGGAACCTATAAAGTCCCCTTTTATACTTTTTGGTACTTTCTCGTTCTTTAAAAAGTACTTTTTAGAATTTCTATAATATTGAACCTAGAAACATAAAATAAGCATACAGAACTTAAAGTAAATGAGTACCTATAAAAGGGGGACTTTTTGTACTTTTTTGTTCTTTAAAGAGATACTTTTTGAATTTTCTATAATATTGACCTTAGAAACATAAAATTAAACTCCAGTAGTCCTGAGTGAATACAAATCTGTAGGAAAGGATTTTTGGCCCCATATATTCCGATGGAATGAAAAAAATCTATAAAGTGAATTTTTTGGTACTTTTTTGTTCTTACAACTGATACTTTTTGAATCTTTTGATAATATTGAACCTGAAAAACTTAAAATTAAAAGTTATAGAAGGGGAGTTTCTGGTACTTTTTCGTCGTTCAACTGGTACTTTTCGAATTTTCTGAATTATTGAACCTAGAATCATACGCACATATTTGTATGAAATGAAATAATAGTAAACTTTTTGGTACTTTTTATACCCTACACCACTTTAGTGGGGAAGGGTATATTGGGTTTATGTTGATATTTGTAACGCACAATAATATTGGTCCTTTACCTTAAAGTATAACAATCGACTTAGAATCATTTTCTGTGTCGTCCGTCCGTCCGCCTGTCTGTCTGTCTGTCTGTTTGGCTGTAGGTCTCTCTTTCTGTCTATCTGTCCGTTCGTCCATGTAAACCTTGTAATTAAACTACAGGTCGCAATTTTGAAGATAATTCAATGAAATTTGCCACATAATCTTCTATTGTACAAGATACGAAGCCTATTGAAACGGTTAACATTTGTCCATTATTTCACCTAGACCCCATACAACTGACCCGCCGAATAAGGCTTTTTAAGTTCATTATACCCTTAGAATCATTTTCTGAGTCGATAATTGAATGAAATTTGTTACATGATCTTCTATTGTCCCAGGGACGAAGCCTATTGAAAATGGTTAAGATCGGTCCATTATTTCACCTAGGCCCCCGTACAACTGAACCCCTAAATAGGACTTGTAAACCTTGTAATCAAACTACAGGTCGCAATTTGATAATAATTCAATGAAATTTGGCACATGATTTTCTATGGTACCGGAGACGAAGCCTATTGAAAATGGTTAACATCGGTCCATTATTTCACCAAGCCCCATACAACTGAACGTGACTTATAGGGCTTTCAAGTTCATAATTATGTTTAATATAATCGTATCTCGACAAAAAGCTGCAAACCAAGTTCTAGCTATTATGACTCTCATGAATAAAGAACTCTAACTTGTTCATATAAAAATCGATTTTTAGTGGCAAATAATCACAGATTTTTACTATTTCGTGATTGGAGCGTTTTGTAAGAATATATCGATTTATGGTGGGAAATAAGAGTGATCACAGATTTTCACAATTTTTTTAAATTGTAACGTTATTTAGGATAAAAAGCTGATTTGAGAAGAATTTTGATATTTTCTTCATATGGTACTTTTGGAAATACACCTATTCCTCGATTTACATGATACTCGTTTTTATTTAAACGTATCTATCGTGTATAATGTTGGATAATTAATGTAATTAAGATACATACAGAGAGAAAAGGAAGTATATACGCCTGGTATCAAATTGACATCCGTTTTCAAAGTATATACATACGTACGACAACACTATGTAAAATTTTATAACATCCGTTGTCTAAATGTTAACAAACGTGGTAAACTCACTATTGGCAACGGATGTTAGTAAATAGTGAGCTTACCACGTTCGTTAACATTTAGACAACGGATGCGTATAAAATTTAGATTTCGACAATGAATTGTTGCATTGTTGTCTACATTGTATATACTTTTACAACGGATGGTATTGAAAAATTATAAACCGCTTGGTATCAATTTGCTACCAGGCGTGTATATTTCTTTTTCCCTCTGTGTATGTAAAGGAGCTTAAGTGAGACTCTACAATAAACTACATAAACTATACAGGAAAATGGAAGAATTAGATCCATACGATGAGGGGTTTCAAAATCAAATTATATTAAATATACTTATTATTCATCAGTACTAAATATACAATTTTTCTATAAATTCGTTAAGGATTATTATAGAAATAATTTATGCTTAATAATTTAAAATTTAATATTCCATGTCACCCATTTCTCTCAGTTAATAAAAAACCTTTTTAGCTTAAAACAAAAACTTTAAATATTTCCTTAAAATATTGTTTGACTTGAACTCAAATTTAAAACAAAACCTAACACATGCTAAAAAGGAAATGTGTCCCAAATATGTATGAAATGAAATATATGTGTATGAAAAACTTTATGACTTTTCCTTATAAAAAGAAAAAAACACATAAACACCACCTGTTTACTATCCTTGGAATAATTAAGGAACCCTTTCACACAACACAACAGAAACTAACAACTGTTAAAAATTATACAAAAACCCGCACATCAACTCACACAAAACTCATAGATATATCCCCATACACTAATATTTACACATTATAAAGAGAAATAAATTATATTTATTATAGATACATACTTAAACTCACATACACACACACACATCATAACCATTTCCGTTGCCTTAAAATACATTAACAATTACAATTGAAACAAGTTGCTAGTAAACATTTCTGTTCTGTAACTCTATATCATGTTTTTGTTATTGCTGTTGCTCTCGTTGTTGTTGTTGTTGTTTCAGTTCTGGTCCATAATCCGTAATAGTTACCGTTTCTGTTACAGTAAATTGAAATTGTCATTACACTGACTTGACGATGACTCCTCATGCTACACTTGTGTCACTTGTGTTGTCGTCTGAAACCATTGTTCAATAAAGGCGCTTCGACTACGATTATCTGTTGCCAAATGACCATTTACAATTGTAAAGTTATCCTCCTGCAAAGGCAACTCTTGATTATGACCATCACAATCGTTGCGATGATTATTTTTTTGGTCATGATGTCGTTGTTGATGATTGTTGTGTTGTTGCTGCTGACGATTCTGTCCATAAGCGTCATGTGGACGACGATGATGATGGTGTAGATGATGATGATGACGATGTGATAGTAAACATCTGCTCAAGTGACGGGGACAAAAGAGCAGCACAAATGTTTGTCGAAATTGTCGACTCATGGAACAGTAGAGTATGAAATTTATACTGGAATTAAGTAAAGCCAATACATCCATTAGGTCACCTGCAAAGAGTAAAAGTAGAAAAAAAAAAACAAAAAAATGAAAAGATTTTATAGGAGAAAAAAACATGAAACTAAATGTTATAAATGTATAAATATGCATGTAATAGAGTTTATGTTTCCTTTTATAAATACTTTGTTCAAAAAAAGAAAACAATAAGAAAATGATGACGCTGATGATGTAGCAACTATATTTAGCTACGTATTTAATTTATTCTAAAAAAATCTTTTATTTTACATGAAAAAGCATTTAAACAAGAAGGGTTCTTTTTAGGGGATAAATTGAATTTAATTTAAAATTTTTTTTTTATTTTTCCCTTTTATTCATTGTTTCTTATTGTGAATTTGTAATAAAATTTGACTTAACAAAATATATTGTTTCTAGGGAATTACATATGAATGGTTAGTAAGATTATTTTTTGAATAATAAGATTTGATAATGTCAAAAGGTCGTTTAAGGTTTTTGACTTTAATGTCTACATTTTAAGTTTTTTTTGTCTGTAATATAATATTATTACGTTATTAAAATAAGATGATTTCTTTAGTAAATACCGTTTTGTTGATATGGTGACCGATGGTGGACATCTAGAGCAGAACTAGAACTGTAATTAGAAATTGATCTAGAACTGAACTAGGAACTGAACTAGAACTGAACTAGAACTGAACTAGAAACTGAACTAGAACTGAACTAGAACTGAACACTAGAACTGAACTAGAACTGAACTAGAAACTGAACTAGAAACTGAACTAGAACTGAACTAGAACTGAACTAGAACTTGCACTAGAACTGAACTAGGAACTGAACTAGAACTGAACTAGACCTGACCTAGAACTGAACTAGAACTGAATCTAGACCTGAACTAGAATGAACAGAACTGAACTAGAACTGAAACTAGAACTGAACTAGAACTGAACTAGAACTGAACTAGAACTGAACTAGAACTGACTAGAACTGAACTAGAACTGAACTAGAACTGAACTAGAACTGAACTAGAACTGAAACTGAACTGACTAGAAACTGAACTAGAACGAACTAGAACTGAACTAGAACTGAACTGAACTAGAACGAACTAGAACTGACTAGACTGAACTAGAACCTTGAACTAGAACTGAACTAGAACTGAAATTGAACTAGAACTGAACTAGAACTGAACTAGAACTGACTGAACCTGACTAAACTGAACTAGAACTGAACTAGAACTGAACTAGAACTGAACTAGAACTGAACTAGAACTGAACTAGAACTGAACTAGACTGAACTAGAACTGACTAGATACTGAACTAGAACTGAACTAGAACTGAACTAGAACTGAACTAGAACTTACTGACGAACTAGAACTGAACTAGAACTGAACTAGAACTGAACTAGAACTGAACTAGAACTGAACTAGAACTGAACTAGACTGAACTAGAACTGAACTAGAACTGAACTAAACTGAACTAGAACTGAACTAGAACTGAACTAGAACTGAACTAGAACTGAACTAGAACTGAACTAGACTGAACGAACTGAACTAGAACTGAACTAGAACTGAACTAGAACTGAACTAGAACTGAACTAGAACTGACTAAACTGAACTAGAACTGAACTAGAACTGAACTAGAACTGAACTAGAACTGAACTAGAACTGAACTAGAACTGAAACTAGAACTGAAACTAGAACTGAAACTAGAACTGAACTAGAACTGAACTAGAACTGAACTAGAACTGAACTAGAACTGAACTAGAACTGAACTAGAACTGAACTAGAACTGAACTAGAACTGAAATAGAACTGAACTAGAACTGAACTAGAACTGAACTAGAATGAACTAGAACTGAACTAGAACTGAACTAGAACTGAACTAGAACTGAACTAGAACTGAACTAGAACTGAACTAGAACTGAACTAGAACTGAACTAGAACTGAACTAGAACTGAACTAGAACTGAACTAGAACTGAACTAGAACTGAACTAGAACTGAACTAGAACTGAACTAGAACTGAACTAGAACTGAACTAGAACTGAACTAGAAACTGAACTAGAACTGAACTAGAACTGAACTAGAAACTGAACTAGAAGAACTAGAACTAACTAGAACTGAACTAGAACTGAACTAGAACTGAACTAGAACTGAACTAGAACTGAACTAGAAACTGAACTAGAACTGAACTAGAACTGAAACTAGAACTGAACTAGAACTGACTAGAACTGAACTAGAACTGAACTAGAACTGAACTAGAACTGAACTAGAACTGAACTAGAACTGAACTAGAACTGAACTAGAACTGAACTAGAACTGAACTAGAACTGAACTAGAACTGAACTAGAACTGAACTAGAACTGAACTAGAAATGAACTAGAACTGAACTAGAACTGAACTAGAACTGAACTAGAACTGAACTAGAACTGAACTAGAACTGAACTAGAACTGAACTAGAACTGAACTAGAACTGAACTAGAACTGAACTAGAACTGAACTAGAACTGAACTAGAACTGAACTAGAACTGAACTAGAACTGAACTAGAACTGAACTAGAACTGAACTAGAACTGAACTAGAACTGAACTAGAACTGAACTAGAAACTGAACTAGAACTGAACTAGAACTGAACTAGAACTGAACTAGAACTGAACTAGAACTGAACTAGAACTGAACTAGAACTGAACTAGAACTGAACTAGAACTGAACTAGAACTGAACTAGAAACTGAACTAGAACTGAACTAGAACTGAACTAGAACTGAACTAGAACTGAACTAGAACTGAACTAGAACTGAACTAGAACTGAACTAGAACTGAACTAGAACTGAACTAGAACTGAACTAGAACTGAACTAGAACTGAACTAGAACTGAACTAGAACTGAACTAGAACTGAACTAGAACTGAACTAGAACTGAACTAGAACTGAACTAGAACTGAACTAGAACTGAACTAGAACTGAACTAGAACTGAACTAGAACTGAACTAGAAACTGAACTAGAACTGAACTAGAACTGAACTAGAACTGAACTAGAACTGAACTAGAACTGAACTAGAACTGAACTAGAACTGAACTAGAACTGAACTAGAACTGAACTAGAACTGAACTAGAACTGAACTAGAACTGAACTAGAACTGAACTAGAACTGAACTAGAACTGAACTAGAACTGAACTAGAACTGAACTAGAACTGAACTAGAACTGAACTAGAACTGAACTAGAACTGAACTAGAACTGAACTAGAACTGAACTAGAACTGAACTAGAACTGAACTAGAACTGAACTAGAACTGAACTAGAACTGAACTAGAACTGAACTAGAACTGAACTAGAACTGAACTAGAACTGAACTAGAACTGAACTAGAACTGAACTAGAACTGAACTAGAACTGAACTAGAACTGAACTAGAACTGAACTAGAACTGAACTAGAACTGAACTAGAACTGAACTAGAACTGAACTAGAACTGAACTAGAACTGAACTAGAACTGAACTAGAACTGAACTAGAACTGAACTAGAACTGAACTAGAACTGAACTAGAACTGAACTAGAACTGAACTAGAAACTGAACTAGAACTGAACTAGAACTGAACTAGAACTGAACTAGAACTGAACTAGAACTGAACTAGAACTGAACTAGAACTGAACTAGAACTGAACTAGAACAACTAGAACTGAACTAGAACTGAACTAGAACTGAACTAGAACTGAACTAAACTGAACTAGAACTGAACTAGAACTGAACTAGAACTGAACTAGAACTGAACTAGAACTGAACTAGAACTGAACTAGAACTGAACTAGAACTGAACTAGAACTGAACTAGAACTGAACTAGAACTGAACTAGAAACTGAACTAGAACTGAACTAGAACTGAACTAGAACTGAAACTAGAACTGAACTAGAACTGAACTAGAACTGAACTAGAACTGAACTAGAACTGAACTAGAACTGAACTAGAAATGAACTAGAACTGAACTAGAACTGAACTAGAACTGAACTAGAACTGAACTAGAACTGAACTAGAACTGAACTAGAACTGAACTAGAACTGAACTAGAACTGAACTAGAACTGAACTAGAACTGAACTAGAACTGAACTAGAACTGAACTAGAACTGAACTAGAACTGAACTAGAACTGAACTAGAACTGAACTAGAACTGAACTAGAACTGAACTAGAACTGAACTAGAACTGAACTAGAACTGAACTAGAACTGAACTAGAACTGAACTAACTGAACTAGAACTGAACTAGAACTGAACTAGAACTGAACTAGAACTGAACTAGAACTGAACTAGAACTGAACTAGAACTGAACTAGAACTGAACTAGAACTGAACTAGAACTGAACTAGAACTGAACTAGAACTGAACTAGAACTGAACTAGAACTGAACTAGAACTGAACTAGAACTGAACTAGAACTGAACTAGAACTGAACTAGAACTGAACTAGAACTGAACTAGAACTGAACTAGAACTGAACTAGAACTGAACTAGAACTGAACTAGAACTGAACTAGAACTGAACTAGAACTGAACTAGAACTGAACTAGAACTGAACTAGAACTGAACTAGAACTGAACTAGAACTGAACTAGAACTGAACTAGAACTGAACTAGAACTGAACTAGAACTGAACTAGAACTGAACTAGAACTGAACTAGAACTGAACTAGAACTGAACTAGAACTGAACTAGAACTGAACTAGAACTGAACTAGAACTGAACTAGAACTGAACTAGAACTGAACTAACTGAACTAGAACTGAACTAGAACTGAACTAGAACTGAACTAGAACTGAACTAGAACTGAACTAGAACTGAACTAGAAACTGAACTAGAACTGAACTAGAACTGAACTAGAACTGAACTAGAACTGAACTAGAACTGAACTAGAACTGAACTAGAACTGAACTAGAACTGAACTAGAACTGAACTAGAACTGAACTAGAACTGAACTAGAACTGAACTAGAACTGAACTAGAACTGAACTAGAAACTGAACTAGAACTGAACTAGAACTGAACTAGAACTGAACTAGAACTGAACTAGAACTGAACTAGAACTGAACTAGAACTGAACTAGAACTGAACTAGAACTGAACTAGAACTGAACTAGAACTGAACTAGAACTGAACTAGAACTGAACTAGAACTGAACTAGAACTGAACTAGAACTGAACTAGAACTGAACTAGAACTGAACTAGAACTGAACTAGAACTGAACTAGAACTGAACTAGAACTGAACTAGAACTGAACTAGAACTGAACTAGAACTGAACTAGAACTGAACTAGAACTGAACTAGAACTGAACTAGAACTGAACTAGAACTGAACTAGAACTGAACTAGAACTGAACTAGAACTGAACTAGAACTGAACTAGAACTGAACTAGAACTGAACTAGAACTGAACTAGAACTGAACTAGAACTGAACTAGAACTGAACTAGAACTGAACTAGAACTGAACTAGAACTGAACTAGAACTGAACTAGAACTGAACTAGAACTGAACTAGAACTGAACTAGAACTGAACTAGAACTGAACTAGAACTGAACTAGAACTGAACTAGAACTGAACTAGAACTGAACTAGAACTGAACTAGAACTGAACTAGAACTGAACTAGAACTGAACTAGAACTGAACTAGAACTGAACTAGAACTGAACTAGAACTGAACTAGAACTGAACTAGAACTGAACTAGAACTGAACTAGAACTGAACTAGAACTGAACTAGAACTGAACTAGAACTGAACTAGAACTGAACTAGAACTGAACTAGAACTGAACTAGAACTGAACTAGAACTGAACTAGAACTGAACTAGAACTGAACTAGAACTGAACTAGAACTGAACTAGAACTGAACTAGAACTGAACTAGAAACTGAACTAGAACTGAACTAGAACTGAACTAGAACTGAACTAGAACTGAACTAGAACTGAACTAGAACTGAACTAGAACTGAACTAGAACTGAACTAGAACTGAACTAGAACTGAACTAGAACTGAACTAGAACTGAACTAGAACTGAACTAGAACTGAACTAGAACTGAACTAGAACTGAACTAGAACTGAACTAGAACTGAACTAGAACTGAACTAGAACTGAACTAGAACTGAACTAGAACTGAACTAGAACTGAACTAGAACTGAACTAGAACTGAACTAGAACTGAACTAGAACTGAACTAGAACTGAACTAGAACTGAACTAGAACTGAACTAGAACTGAACTAGAACTGAACTAGAACTGAACTAGAACTGAACTAGAACTGAACTAGAACTGAACTAGAACTGAACTAGAACTGAACTAGAACTGAACTAGAACTGAACTAGAACTGAACTAGAACTGAACTAGAACTGAACTAGAACTGAACTAGAACTGAACTAGAACTGAACTAGAACTGAACTAGAACTGAACTAGAACTGAACTAGAACTGAACTAGAACTGAACTAGAACTGAACTAGAACTGAACTAGAACTGAACTAGAACTGAACTAGAACTGAACTAGAACTGAACTAGAACTGAACTAGAACTGAACTAGAACTGAACTAGAACTGAACTAGAACTGAACTAGAACTGAACTAGAACTGAACTAGAACTGAACTAGAACTGAACTAGAACTGAACTAGAACTGAACTAGAACTGAACTAGAACTGAACTAGAACTGAACTAGAACTGAACTAGAACTGAACTAGAACTGAA
>NW_023995965.1:0-73273 GCF_015586225.1 Lucilia sericata | reverse complement strand
TAACTAACTAAACTAACTAACTAACTAACTAACTAACTAACTAACTAACTAACTACTAACTAACTAACTAACTAACTAACTAACTAACTAACTAACTAACTAAACTAACTAACTAACTAACTAACTAACTAACTAACTAACTAACTAACTAACTAACTAGCTAACTAACTAACTAACTAACTAACTAACTGACTAACTAACTAACTAACTAACTAACTAACTAACTAACTACTAACTAACTAACTAACTGACTAACTAACTAACTAACTAACTAACTAACTAACTAACTAACTTACTAACTAACTAACTAACTAACTGACTAACTAATTTGCTTACTATATTATTTTTTCGTTGCCACATAACATAAATATTCAGCTGCGATAAATCTGTAACTAGAACTATACAAATTACTATCAACTAATCAATGATGTTTCTTTCACACACTCATACACATAAAAGAAAGCCTGTACAGTGTATACGTTCAGTCAATGGTCACATGTCATGTGGGGAACACCTTGTAACTGAACAGTTTTATTTTTTTTTTTAACCAAGAATAATAATGCATAAACAACATAAATATAAAGAAGATATCTTTTGATATGATTACCTTTCGTTAAAAAGTTTAGTTATGTGGAGTGAACATGTGACCATAGATAATGATGTCATGTACATATATTACTTACTATATTAGTTTAAAGTAGATACTTATTAGAAAATTATTCCCAAATATCAAACGCTATTAATGAACATTATAGAATAAAAAGATAATTTATTTATAAGGAATTTTAAGACAATCATTTCATAATATTAAATGAACTTTACTTAAAAAGTTTAAATTTAAACATTTAAACATTATTTGTGATATTGATATCCTAATATTAAAATTTAAACAATAAATAAAACAATCGTTTGTCCATTTTATAAAAAGGGTCAACACAAATATTAAACAAAGAACGAACAAATACATACATACTATGTATATATTTGTATATTATATCCAGTTTATAGGCCTATAAATTAAAGTAAGGTATATATTTTATTTATTTTGCTTTAAATGGAAACTTTTTTTAGGATAAAGATATTACAATGGATAGATATGTGGAGCAACAAAACATTTCAAATTATTTACAACGTCTGTCGTTTTTGTATAAAGATTTTCAGTCGAAATATGTTAAAACTTTGAAAGAATTGATTCTTTTTTTTTGGAAGCAGATTTTGAAAGCAGATTAGAATCTGTCAATTTATTTAATAGATTACCCCATTGACCACATAATAAAAAAGTACCATAATTTATCTCTTGTAGATTCTCATTCAATCAAAAATTTCATATTTCTGTTTTAAATTTTAGAGAAAACTCAAAAAGTACCATATCAAGAACGAAAAAGGTATCAAAAATATAAAATTTAAAAGGTACCATTTAAAGAAAGATATAGTAACAAAGAGTAGCCTTTTACAGATTCTTATTCAGTCAGGACCCTGCATGTAAAATTTCAATGTTCAATATTATAGTACCATTTGAAGCATGAAAAAGTACCAACCAAGTTCTCTATTAAGGAATCTCATTCAATAAGGAACGTAAATATTCAATAATCATGTATTTTGGCATCATGGAAGAACGAACAATTACCAGAGAGTTAACTCCAATAGATTATAATTTAGTCATGTTTCATTTAATTTCTAGGTTCAATATTAAACAAAATACAAAAAGTATCATTTGATGAATAAAAGTACCAAAAATTTCTTAAAATTTCTTTCTTTCCTTATTCCTATTCAATCGGGACTGAATTTCGTTGAGATATCTTCAACAGATTGCTTAAAAGTTTCAAAACTGCTGAATATAATGAAGCTTTTTTAAAACCAATAACAACAATATAATGATGATCTTTAATATTTCTCTTTATTCTGTGGCTCAGAATTTAACAAACATATAAACATTTTTTATCGAAAATTTGAAAAAAAGGGAGAAAGCTTTTGCCATGTTTTTAATGCAAATAGCTTTTTCGAGCTTTATTACAAACTATTTTTTTCAAAACTTTATTTAAAAAAAACTTTTTGAAATTTTCTTGCGAAAGTTTTTATCTAGCTTTATTTCGTAAAGCTTTCTTTGGCTTTATTTGAAAAAGCTTTTTTTCAAACTTAATATCAAAACGTTCTTTTTAATGCTTTATTTAAAAAAATGTTTTTTCAGACTTTATTACAAAAGCGAGCTTTATTTCAGAAAGTTATTTTTTTAATTACAAAAAGCTCGTTTTAAGAATTTTCAATTATTATAGAAGTATTATCCAAAAAGCTTTATAGCTTTAAAATGCTTTATTTTACTTAGCTTTATTTTAGAAAGGCTTTTCTAGCTTCATTTTATAAAGCTCTTTTTCTCGCTTTATTTGAAAATAAAGTTTTTTAATTTAATATAAAAAAGCTAAATCATTAAGTTTTACTTCAAAAAGACTTTAGAGGTTTTTTAAGCTTTTTTCTGAAAACTTTTTTCTAGCATTATATAGCAAGCTTTTTTAAAATTAAGTACAAAGGTTTTTTTTCAAGCAGTTTTTCGGGAATCCTTTTTTATATTTCATTTCAAAATGACATTTATAGCTTTTTGAAGCTTTCTATAAAACTTCCTTTATTAAAGCTTTATTTATGAATTACATATAATTTCAATTGAAATTGTGTTGATGTTGTTCATCTAATAAAGTACAAAATTGATAGATGATTAAGCAGATGACTAAATCCAAAAAGTTTTTTTAGTGCAATATTTCAAAGCTTTTAAAAAAACTATTTTCTAGAAATATTACAAAAAGCTTTAAACTCTTTAAAACACTTTTTTTAATAAAATAATGAAAAAGTTTTTTGAAATTTAGTTTGAAAGTTTTAAAAAGCTTTCTTTCAAAAGCCTTTTAAAATTATGCTTATAAAAGCTTCTTAAATTATAGCTTCAAAAAGCCTTACCAAACTTTATAAAAAAAACTTTTTTTAAGTTTTATTCCGAAAAGCTTTTTCATTTCAAATAGCTTTTAATGGCTTTTTTAACCTATAAAAGCTTCTTAAAATATAGCTTCAAAAAGCCTTTCCAAGCTTTATTAAAAAAAAAACTTTTTTTTAAGTTTTATTCCGAAAAGCTTTTTTATTTAATTTTAAAAAGCCTTTGAAAGTTTTATTTAAGAAAGCTTTTTAACACTTTCAAACTAAATTTCAAAAAGCTTTTTATTATTTTATTGTTAAAAGATTTTTAGAGCTTTTTCAAGATTTATTCAGAAAGTTTTAAAAGGTTTTTTTCAGAAAGCTTTTGAAAGTTTCAAAAGCAATTTTCATGTTTCATTTCAAAGGATTTTGATAGTTTTTTTCGAGCTTTATTTGAAAAAGCTAACTTATAAACATATTGAGAATCTTGTAAATATATTGGACATATCTCTCAGACATTTGTTACGACCTTTTTTAATGCCCAACCAATATTGGTCATCTCGGGTCTAATATAAAAAAAATCGACAAATGTAAAAGACATTTTTAAAGACTTTGCTTGCTGAGCAGTTTTACTCTTTCACACTTTTAAAGGTATGTATTTCATTGCAAAGGGAGGAGTATACATAGTCCTATATACATATACTCCTTCCATTCTCCACGGAAGCAATTCATCATATTTGTCAAAAATTTACAAATAAACTTACGAAACATGAAAAGAACCTTAAACCTAGCGAACTGTATCAAATCGATTAAATAGGATTTTAGGACGTTAAAAATTTAAGCTAACACAAATAAAAACTTATACACGTATAACTTCCACACACACATTCACGCACTGACTTACATATGTACATACGAGTGCAAATGTATGCGAATGTTAAAGTTCAGGGATGCGGACATTAGGGTTTTAACTTTTTAAATGATAATTGACCAAAACATTACGACCCACAGGATAAACTGTAAAAAGCTTAGAGTACCTTTTACTTTTTTTGGATTTTCTAGAAATTTTTGGTTATACCCTAATGAGTTCTTTAACGAATATTGATTTTTTCCCCAAATTATTCAATATCTATAGCAGCAGTAGATAAAAAACTAAAAAACAAGGTACGAATTTTTAAAGCTGCAGCAGTTTATATAAATTAATTGAAAGGATTAAAAAATGTGTTGCCATTTCAACGAACAAAGTGAACACTTTGTTAGTAGTATGTTTAGCAATTTGTTACTTTCCTCTCTTATTTTTTTTACCTGGTATTTAGAAACCTTTTGGGAATAGTATTCCCTTACAAAATCCTTAAACTTTTTCTAACATTTTCAACTTTTACAATTTATTATAGACGACCACTATCATACATACAAATTGTGTTGAGGTAAATAACCTTGACTATAAAGTCAATAACACTGAGCTGAGGTATAATAAATAAACACACTTACTACGTTCCGCTACATCCTTCTTGTGTAATTCATACAGGATTTTCTTAAAGCCTAAAACTTAATTTGATTTAAGGTTATTTGTTCCTTATTGTCACAATTTTCTGCACATAATCATTTAAAGCTCATGTCACCTTAAACTCACACACACACTCTGTCAACAAATGTCGTTTTGTTGTTTTCCTGTGTGTTGTCTTTACTTTACTTCCTTTTCTTTTGACGCTTTAAGGATATAAAATATCATTTCATTTTATTTGCTTTATACACAAGTTATAATCCTCTAAGTAAGCTTTCAAAATCTTTATTAAGAAAAGTAAATTGACATTAAGTGTTAAATATGTAGAATTGTTTATATAAGCTTTTTAATTAGGTTTTAAGTCAGTGGTCAGCCTTCATTTACTACAGGTACAGTAATTTACTCAAATATAACTTAAACGTGTAACATAATGTAATACGTAAAAAGGCAAATTCGTAAAAAAACCATCATTAAAGTTATAATTTCATATACTCTCTGTGCCGACCACTGATTTAAGGTGTTCACAATGCGTTAAATTAAGAAATAAATGTGAAATTTTAATAAAGCTAAAATAGTATGATATTATGTAAAAATATTGTATTATTTCTCTTGGCAAAATGTTAATACATATTTTAAAAAAAATATCCTTAAATTATGGAAATATCCTTATTGTATAGACAAAATATTATTCAGGTCTATATACAATTTCTATATGTCCCTAAAAGAAAAGTTTTATTAAAAATTTAAAAAAAGTACAAATCGGTCAGTAACTTAAAAACATTAGATGTTCTTATTAAACCCTACACCCCTATAGTGGGGTGGGAACCCAGCAGTTCGACAAAGAGTCAATGCATACGAAAAAGACAGTGATTTCATCTTTCGTCACGGATGTACTCTTTATAAACGAGGGTGAAGATAATCGTCACTTTAGTGTGCCCTTTGTAAACAAGAGAGGGGACAAACTTAAGCTTTTTGTCTGTCTCTTTGTAATCTATGGGATTGACTAAGTAGTACAAACACATATTAAAATAGCTAGTCGGTGGCTTGGGGTAACCCTAAGCGGTAACTTAAATAAGTAGTTCAGGACTGTCTGAGTGAACTGCTGGCACTCGACGTAGACTCATTTTCTAAATGGTTTAAACCATGTCCGTTCGTCTACCTGGATGTCCTTGTAAAACTTGTGCTCAAGATAAAGGACGCAATTTTCACGCTTATTTTGACCCCCCGTACGTCACATATTGAAAGAATCTTATGCAAGAGTTATATAGATATCCCATTAAGCAACTGTAAAGACTTTAAAGGAAATTGTATAAGTTTTCTTCTGAGGGAAAAAGGCCCATATTGGAAAAAAATGTAACATTTTTTTGGAAGGATTGAAGGAAAGGCTATCTATATTACTTTGCATAATTTTTTTCTAGGACCAATAGTTTAAATGTTACACTCATTTCCAAAAAACCTTGTATGACCAACATATCGAACCTTGACCCCCTCTAACTACTGGAGTTCTTGACTGATAGTTAGTTAGTTAGTTAGCTAGTTAGTTAGTTAGTTAGTTAGTTAGTTAGTTAGTTAGTTAGTTAGTTAGTTAGTTAGTTAGTTAGTTAGTTAGTTAGTTAGTTAGTTAGTTAGTTAGTTAGTTAGTTAGTTAGTTAGTTAGTTAGTTAGTTAGTTAGTTAGTTAGTTAGTTAGTAGTTAGTTAGTTAGTTAGTTAGTTAGTTAGTTAGTTAGTTAGTTAGTTAGTTAGTTAGTTAGTTAGTTAGTTAGTTAGTTAGTTAGTTAGTTAGTTAGTTAGTTAGTTAGTTAGTAGTTAGTTAGTTAGTTAGTTAGTTAGTTAGTTAGTTAGTTAGTTAGTTAGTTAGTTAGTTAGTTAGTTAGTTAGTTAGTTAGTTAGTTAGTTAGTTAGTTAGTTAGTTAGTTAGTTAGTTAGTTAGTTAGTTAGTTAGTTAGTTAGTTAGTTAGTTAGTTAGTTAGTTAGTTAGTTAGTTAGTTAGTTAGTTAGTTAGTTAGTTAGTTAGTTAGTTAGTTAGTTAGTTAGTTAGTTAGTTAGTTAGTTAGTTAGTTAGTTAGTTAGTTAGTTAGTTAGTTAGTTAGTTAGTTAGTTAGTTAGTTAGTTAGTTAGTTAGTTAGTTAGTTAGTTAGTTAGTTAGTTAGTTAGTTAGTTAGTTAGTTAGTTAGTTAGTTAGTTAGTTAGTTAGTTAGTTAGTTAGTTAGTTAGTTAGTTAGTTAGTTAGTTAGTTAGTTAGTTAGTTAGTTAGTTAGTTAGTTAGTTAGTTAGTTAGTTAGTTAGTTAGTTAGTTAGTTAGTTAGTTAGTTAGTTAGTTAGTTAGTAGTTAGTTAGTTAGTTAGTTAGTTAGTAGTTAGTTAGTTAGTTAGTTAGTTAGTTAGTTAGTTAGTTAGTTAGTTAGTTAGTTAGTTAGTTAGTTAGTTAGTTAGTTATTTAATAAATTAGTTAGTTAGTTAGTTAGTTATTTAATAAAACTACATAATTTTAAATATTTTTCTTTAAATTCAATATATATTTTTTATTTTATTTCATTCTTTTATAATTTTTTCATCAGTTTTTATTTTATTTTTGACAAAAAGTTTATAATTAAGTATTTATGTATAATCTTCTTTATTTTTATTATTATTATAATATATAATATAATTTTTTTGTTCATGTTGTTGTTATTTGGTTTATTTTCTTTTTGTTTTTGTAATAGCTCGCTACAGATAAATATGAAAAGTTTATATCTTTTAAGTTACAACTTTGGTATTTGTTTTTTTTTTTTAATGAATTTTTTAAATATATTATTAAGAATTGGTTTTGTTAATAATTTTAAATTTAAAACTAATATTTTTTTTATGTTTTTGTTACGTTAACACTCTTGATTATATATAAATGTTAATTTATATTTTAGAGAGATTTCCTAAAAAAAAATCATTTGTTTAAATGATTTCTTTTTTTTAAGTTTAAATGTTAAAGTTGAAAAATATAAAAAAGTTTATTTTTGTTTCGTTTTTTTTTAATTTTTGGTTTATTTTTATTAACAGTTTTGTTTAGAATTGCTGTAATTTTAACACATGCAGGATGATTGATGTCTTTCGGTTTTTTACCTCTTTTTATACTTTAAGTTCTGTATGATTTTCCATTTCAATGTTTATAATAATATTTTTTTAAGATTTCTTGCTATTTAGATATTTTGTTTCAGGTTTTACTTAAATTTTTTTTAGGGTTTTTTTAATTTATTTAAAATTTGGTAATTTTAACTATTTATTTAATATTTTTTATTCTTTTTTTTATATATTTTTGTACTGGTATTTTAAAAAATATATAAATATGCAATTTTTTTTATTATATTTCATGGTATTTTTTGTTTTGTTTTTCTTTGAGATACTTTGGTTTTCTTTGGTGATATGATTTCGTTATTTAAATTTGTTTGTATCTTTTTTATTTATTTGTTAAATTGGAAAATTTAGTTCATGATGATTTTTTTTTTTGTTTTTGAAAGAAGTAGTTATTTTGTATAGTGTTTTTGTTAGATTTTTTATAGTGTTTTATATTTTTAAATAAAAAAATTATAAAATGTTTTCTTTTTTTAATTTTTCTGTTAAAATTCCCTTGTTTTTATAATTTATATTTTTTGTTTCGTAATTTTTTTTAAGTATTAAAAACCCGTCATAGAGATAAAATCGTTAAATTTTATATATATGGAAAAAACTTAAGATCTAAGCCCGCAACATAATTGTAAGAATGAGAAATTTGTTTTAGTTGAAAGAAGGTTTTAAATTGTTTTACACCATTTTAAGGAACAAATTTAAATTCTACTAAAACTCACGTTATAGCTAATTCAAAAAAAGTACCATTAGAAGTGTAAAAAAGTACCTTGAAGTTTCTTTTTATTGAATGTCTCTGTCACAACCACACATTTTTAGAAAAAAGAAGTTTACAAAGTAATCGCCTCCATACAGATTCTCTTATTCAAAATTCTATTAAATTATGAAGAGAAGAATCAAAAAGTAAAATTTGTTTTAGCGGATTCTCACTGAGTCATGCCCATATACATATATATTTTCAATGTCAAGGGCCTTATTCATAATAATCCTGGAACCTGCAACTGATCATCAAATATATACAGTTCAGCTGCCCTAAGGTAATCCCATACGTCATCATATCTGGAATACCGGGTATTTCTAAAGATAGCGATACATTCCGTAATAGTACTTTATTTGATTTCCACGAGCATACAATATACATATAGTTGATCTAACTGCAGAATGGCAAAGATCATGCGTCTAATAGAGATAAACATTCCGTATAAGAACTTTATTGAATTCCAGGCCATCAAGCTGGAAATACCAGTTGTTCTGCCAATGTTCAATCCACTATAACCACAAGCCTTGTAATATCTTCTGACAGCAAAGCTACGGAACATAATTGTAGTAGTTATTGGGGCTTCATATTAAAAGATTAAAGACAATTTTGAAATAAATCATGACCAAAAGGAAATGATAATACAACCAACTTCTCTGAAATTGCCCTAGCACTGGGCACTGGACATGTTTGTCAGGTTAACTTCGTCGAGTTTCCTTCCTTTTAAAGCAAGTACATTTTCTCTATCGTTGCCGACTACTCCTATACTCTAGTCTATTCTATAGTCTAGTCTATAGACCATTATATTCTACAGACCAGTATATTCTATAAACTAGTCTATTCTATAGACTAGTCTATTCTATAGTCTAACCTGTAGACAAATCTATTCTATAGTATCGTCTATTCTATAGTCTCGTCTATTCTATAGTCTATTTTATAGTCTCGTCTATTCTATAGTCTCGTCTATTCTATGGTCTCGTCTATTCTATAGTCTCGTCTAGTCTATAGTCTAGTCTATAGTCTAGTCTATAGTCTAGTCTATAGTCTAGTCTATAGTCTAGTCTATAGTCTAGTCTATAGTCTAGTCTATAGTCTAGTCTATAGTCTAGTCTATAGTCTAGTCTATAGTCTAGTCTATAGTCTAGTCTATAGTCTAGTCTATAGTCTAGTCTATAGTCTAGTCTATAGTCTAGTCTATAGTCTAGTCTATAGTCTAGTCTATAGTCTAGTCTATAGTCTAGTCTATAGTCTAGTCTATAGTCTAGTCTATAGTCTAGTCTCTAGTCTAGTCTATAGTCTAGTCTATAGTCTAGTCTATAGTCTAGTCTATAGTCTAGTCTATAGTCTAGTCTATAGTCTAGTCTATAGTCTAGTCTATAGTCTAGTCTATAGTCTAGTCTATAGTCTAGTCTATAGTCTAGTCTATAGTCTAGTCTATAGTCTAGTCTATAGTCTAGTCTATAGTCTAGTCTATAGTCTAGTCTATAGTCTAGTCTATAGTCTAGTCTAGTCTAGTCTATAGTCTAGTCTATAGTCTAGTCTATAGTCTATTCTATAGTCTAGTCTATAGTCTAGTCTATAGTCTAGTCTATAGTCTAGTCTATAGTCTAGTCTATAGTCTAGTCTATAGTCTAGTCTATAGTCTAGTCTATAGTCTAGTCTATAGTCTAGTCTATAGTCTAGTCTATAGTTAGTCTCTAGCTAGTCTATAGTCTAGTCTATAGTCTAGTCTATAGTCTAGTCTATAGTCTAGTCTATAGTCTAGTCTATAGTCTAGTCTATAGTCTAGTCTATAGTCTAGTCTATAGTCTAGTCTATAGTCTAGTCTATAGTCTAGTCTATAGTCTAGTCTATAGTCTAGTCTATAGTCTAGTCTATAGTCTAGTCTATAGTCTAGTCTATAGTCTAGTCTATAGTCTAGTCTATAGTCTAGTCTATAGTCTAGTCTATAGTCTAGTCTATAGTCTAGTCTATAGTCTAGTCTATAGTCTAGTCTATAGTCTAGTCTATAGTCTAGTCTATAGTCTAGTCTATAGTCTAGTCTATAGTCTAGTCTATAGTCTAGTCTATAGTCTAGTCTATAGTTCTAGTCTATAGTCTAGTCTATAGTCTAGTCTATAGTCTAGTCTATAGTCTAGTCTATAGTCTAGTCTATAGTCTAGTCTATAGTCTAGTCTATAGTCTAGTCTATAGTCTAGTCTATAGTCTAGTCTATAGTCTAGTCTATAGTCTAGTCTATAGTCTAGTCTATAGTCTAGTCTATAGTCTAGTCTATAGTCTAGTCTATAGTCTAGTCTATAGTCTAGTCTATAGTCTAGTCTATAGTCTAGTCTATAGTCTAGTCTAGTCTAGTCTAGTCTAGTCTAGTCTATAGTCTAGTCTATAGTCTAGTCTATTAGTCTATAGCCTTGTCTATAGTCTAGTCAATAGTCTAGTCTTGTCTATAGTCTAGCCAAACATATCAAATACTGCTCTCTGAAAAGTGAGTTTTTGTTTAAAATTGTCCGGAAATGGTGTAAAACTAGTCTCTAACTTCTTTCTATCTACTGCAAGTTACTTTTTAGTTTTTTTGACAAGAATTTCTGTGAAAAAAGTTTTTGTTATTTGTTTTACTAATATTTTGTTTAATTTAAACTACGACTATTACAAATATTGTTAACATTTTTTTATAATTTGTTAATATTTTTTTGTTTTTTTTTAAATAAATTTTTGTTTTTTTATAAAAAATTTTTTATATTTAAAAAAAATAACAAGCGTTTTTTTATTAAATTAATAATGATGTTATTTTACTCAATTTGCAATTAATAAAAAGTGCAATTTTTTATTGTCATTATACTATGATTTAAAAAAAAAATGTTTTTTTAACAAAAAAAAATTATGAAATTAATAATTTTAATTTTAACAAAATTCTTTTGAAACACTAAACGATTTGAAGCGGTTTTATTTATTTTTTTGGTTAGAATTTTTAATTTTTATAGAAACTAAGTATAAAATTTGGAAAAAATTAAATTATTTTTATTACTATTTACATACAACTTTGCTTTCTTTATTACACTGTTTCCTTTTTTTATATTTTTTTAGAATTTAAATTTTTTAAATTTTTATTGCATTATTATTTTCTTTGGTTTTTTCTTTCTTGTTGTTGTTGGTTTTAATTAATATCACTTAATTGACGAGTGTATGGTTTTTTTGTTTTTATTTTTTTTTCTGGGGAGGATTTTTTGTTGTTGTTTACTTTGTGGGTTAGGGAGAGGTTTATATCCTAGTTTAACTATTTTGGGGTTTTGAGTTAAATTATTTTGTTTTTTTTTTTAAGAAAAATTAGAAAGAGAGTTTTAAAAAAGGCTTTTGTTTTTTGAGTTGGTACCATTTTTCTTCAATATTTAAGTTTAATTATATTAATTATTTTTATTTTCGATTATTTATTTAATTAAGTGGAATTAGTTTTGTTGAAATAGTTTTTTTTTTTTGTTAATAATCAGTTTTTTGGGTTTTCCATAATGATTGTCGGAAAAAATCGAGTTTAAAATTTAAATTTAGGAGAATTTTATTTGATTATTATGAAGCGCTTTATGAGTTTCTCCTTTTATTTTGGAAGCAATTAATAGAAGTTTAGCGTTTTAGTTTGGAAATTAGATAAGTAAGCTGGCTTATGGAGCAGGAATTAAAGAAATCACAACCAAATTTCTAGTTTTTTCTCTCTGGAGTAGTTGAAAATATATAATTTGTGATTTTTTTTTAAGCATCGACTATTTATGGTACGAAAAGTTCTGCTAAATTTAAAAAAAACACCAATAGAATTAATTCCCTGACCGATTTTCTTCACATTAGTTCTTCGCTATAGAAGCAAAAGCAGCCATCTCCATTTGATTACAAACTAAACTAATAATGTCATTTCTTGCTTCTTTTTTGGACGCTTGATATCTATCAATATTCGACTTTAGTTTAACTAAATCATTGCTCCAAATTTTTATAATAAAGCAATGACAACATTTACAATTGGAGTTAGCTACTTTTGTTTCTCATGTTTTCTAGAATGGTATACGTTTTAAACTTTATCTCGTGATCTTTTGGAGATATTGTAGCGAAATTTCCCATAATTGGAGCTGAGGTATTTCTAAAATGATTTACAATGATTTTAGCTTAGCTGGCATGAATTTGGTTACCGCAAGTCTGAAATTTTTCTCTATAATGTTTGTAACGAAAATTCATGTAGTTGGAGCTGAGGTGTTATTTAAATGATTTAGAACTGTTCGGCATCGTAGGTAGATTAAGAGCCAATTGGCAGGCGGGCATTCAAGAATCTGACAAAGGTTTTTAACAGTCGGGAAATGACGCGACCGGTTGAAACTTATGAAGGCAGATCCCTCCTTTCCCAAAGGTCATGCCATCTCACAACAGCTCTTCACCAGCAAGAATTGCGTAAAATGTTTGGTAAAACCATGGGCAGAGGAGGCCAGATAAAAGAAAAAGCTTCTAGTTGAGCTTAACCTTTCTAAAGACTTCGACTCTTTACCACACTCTTCCGGAATATCCTGTTAAACACAATGTCCAACAATACGATGAATCATTAACTATCAGAGTGGCCTTTAGTCAAACGAACAAAACCCCTAAGGAGGTGGCCTATAGCTCCTACTGGTAAACTTCTTCAACTCTATGTTTCCGATACCTCGAATAGGATTGCCCCATTAATGTGACGGCCCATAACGTTAATGTCCTATGCGATGCGGTGAATGGTTATCATAGGTTATAGTCTAATCTATTGTATAGACTTTAGAGCCGTCTAAGTCGAATAAAGTTGAATCGAAAGTAAAATCTAAAGCCTAGTCTATTATGTAGTCTAAAGCCTAGAATATAGTCCAGTCTATAGTATAGACTATAGTCAAGTCTAAAGTCTAGTAATATAGTATAGACTGAGGTCGGGTTCACAGTCTAGTCCATAGTATAATCATAAACGATCTGAGTGGCCTTAAGTTAAACGTTCTATCTCTCTAAATTTCCTAATTCTCGACCAGGACCACAAATGATCAATAACGCAAACGACTGCTCCATTAATGTGACGGCCAATAACATTGATACGGTATGCGATCTGGTGAATGATTATCGTAGGTTAAAGTCTATAGTACGGACTAAAGTTCAGTCTAAAGTGGAATCTATAGCATAGTTTAAAGTCTAGTGTATAATCTAAAATAAAGTGAAGTACGAAGTCTATAGATCTAGAATATAATCTAGTCTAAAGTATAGACTATACTCAAGTCTAAAGTCTAGTCCGTAGTCTATACTGATATCGAGTCTACAGTCTAAATTGAGATCGAGTCTACTGTCTAGTCTTTAGTATAGACTAAAGTCTAAACTCGAATCTACAGTCTAAAGTCTAATGTATAATCTAGTATATAGTGTAATCTATAACCTAGAATATAATCTAGTCTATAATCTAGTCATTAGTCTAGACTATTATCTAGACTACAGTCTAATATATAGTATAAACTGTTGTCTAGTCTATAATCTAGACTATTGTCTAGTCTATAATCTAGACTATTATCTAGTCTATAGTCTAGACTATTGTCTAGTCTATAGTCTAGACTATTGTCTAGACTATTGTCTAGTCTATGGTATATTGTCTAATCTATAGTATATTGTCTAGTCTATAGTCTAGACTATTATCTGGTCTATAGTCTAGACTATTGTCTATTCTATATTCTAGACTATTGTCTAATTTATAGTCTAGTCTATAATCTAGGCTATTGTCTAGTCTATAATCTAGACTATTGTCTATATTCAAGACTGAAGTGGAGTATACAGTCTAGACTATTGTCTAGTCTATATTTTACGCTGAAGTCGTGTCTACAGTCTAGTCTGTAGTATAGGCGAATCTTTAGTATAGTCTATAGTCTAGAATCTAGTGTAGTCTGTAGACTATATCCTGGAATATAGTCTAGACTTTAGTGTAGACTAAAGTCTAGAATATAGTCAAGCCTAAAGTCTAGCCTATAGTGTAGTCTATAGTCTAGTCTACAGCATAATATAGTCTATAATTTAGTCTAAAGTTTAGTATAGAAACAAGGTAGTCAAATCGCTAGCCGGCAGCTCTTGAAGTAGGGATTTAAAGCGGCCCTACGAGCTGCAAATAACTTCTAAATACCGTCTACATGGAGAATCGAATGTCCTCCCAGTCAAGAAACAGTTTATGATGGGATATTACAATTATATCAGAGTTAGATCAACACGAAGATAACATACGACCTACACGTACCTAATATATGACAGCTTTGAATGACATTCAAAGAAATATCATCAAATCGGAGGACGCAGGAGGCCAAAACAAGAGTAGTTGTGGTACAACTCAGGTCGGAAGGGAGCAACAGGATCATTACTAACTAGGCCCGCATAGACCATGTCGTCCCTAATAAATTTAAAGAATGTGGTCATAGTCCTTACGATACCCCATACTTTTTGTTCCTCCACCACTACCTCATTTTGTTCAATATATTTATAGACGAAAGCTTTTAGAAGTAGCACAATTATCAGGCCCGGAACTTGATATAACATGGGACTATAATAGAAACGTAGACCTTAGCGGATTCCCTATATATAAGTATGAATATGAAATGTTTAGTAAAACATCGGCTGCCTAAATAATTACGCAATAACCCGAGATTGTCGAATTCTTTGGTGTTTTCAAAAATCGCTTAGAACTATAACTTGCCAGATCAATTTGTTAAAGCCTTTTTATAATATAAAACAATAAGCATTTTAGTTTTTCAAAATCGAAATGGGAAAAATTAAAACTTTTCTGTCAATTTGTTTAACAAAGCCATTAACAATGTTTTTATTTTGATTATTAGCAATTTCATATTATTATTATTATTATTTCTATTAAATGTTTCATTAAGTTCATTATTTATATTAATTACTTATTAATTAATCATTTTGCTAATATAACAAAAAACTAAAAAAAAACTATTTACATTCTTTAAAATTAAATCTAAAAACAATATTGTTTAATTTAAATAATTTCAATTTGAGCTTTGTTGACAATATTGTGCTAATATTTCATTTTATATATACAAGTTTATTTTTTTAACTTTTTACTTAAATTTAAACATTAACTTTAAAACTAAACTATTTATTTTAAAACTCAATATAAAATTATATAGTTTACAATATTTTTTATTATTCTTTTTTAATTTTCGTTTTCTTTTTTTTTGGCGTTTTCTTTACAGTTTTCTTCTGTTTTAAATTCTATTTAATTTAAAATAAAAAGAAAGTTTTCTATTTACTAACTAAGTTTTTTTTTTAAAATTAAAATTAAGATATAATATACTAGCGCCCTCTATAATGGTTTTGATTTAAATTCAATTTTTTAAACTTTTATTTTTCTATTTATTTAACAAATTACTAAACTTAGTTTATTTTGGCAAAATGCAAGTGGTAAATTAATAACTATATTTAAGTTATTTACAAAATTTTTTAATTATTTTTTAGGTTTATAAGTATAACTAATTATTTTGTATTACATTATATATACATACATACATTTTATTTTCTTGGCAGTGCCTTAAATTTGTCTTTTAATCAAACCTTTTTTTCTAAGAAGTTAATTATTTTTAATTAAATATATTTAGTACGCTTCAAGGTTCATTAGCTATAGTTCTTAACTATATTAATATTATTTTATCATTTCTAACGATTTCGGAAATTATAGTAGAACATTTTAGTCGGGTAACCACGACCACAGATTTACACAAAGTAAACCTAATACGAAGAATGTTCATAAAATAGGTGTTCATAAAAAATCGATTTCTTAAACATGCTATGAGTAATCACAAGATTACACCCGATTTTAGCTATTTTAGGTCTGCGATCGAAAAAGCTGGGTAACCACAAAACAAGTCCATTCTTTTCATTTTAAACCCATTTTAATGAAATTACAAGCGATTCGATTCGGTTTTCTACAATCTGACCACCCGGAATTGTCAAGACTATTTTGTGGACTTGAGTTTTATCTATAATCTTGAACAAGCCTTGTTTTTGAATCTTGAACTATAGACATGTGCCTCTGATAGGTTAGTGGTTAGTATTAGAGACACTGGTAAAGGAGCACACAACAGGTCCGGTTAGGGCCTTGATGTATTTCTTCGGATTTGATATAACATACATACTCCTTTCAAACTAACTATAGTCCTTACTACAGACTTTTCAAAAGTCTTGACTATAGTCTTGATTATATTTATACCCATGAGATATAAATAAAGTCGTGTCTTAACTATTGTTTTGATTCAAATAGACTATATTATTAACTATAGTCTTGACTATAGTCCTCTACAGGCTATTGTCTGCAGTTTAAAGTACAATATAGTCTAGTTTATAGTCTATAGTCTAGACATTCGTCTAGCCTAAAATCTAGTCTAAAATTTAGACTCCAGTATAGTCTAACATATAGTCTAAACTCTAGTCTAATCTATAGACAAGTGTGCAGTCTTCGCCGCAGCCTATATTCCAAAATATAGTCTAGTCGAAAGTTCATAGTTTATACTATGTATATCCTAGCGTATAGACTAGTCTATATTATAAACTATAGACTATGGTGAAGTCTGAAGCCTAGTCTATAGTCAAGAGTATAATCTAGTCTAAAGTCTATAATATAAACTCTAATCTAGTCTATAATATATTATAAAATCTAGAATGTAATCTAGTCATACTATAGACTAGTCTAAAGTCTAGAGCATAGTCTAAAATCTAGTCTATAATATAAACTATATTCTAGTCTAGTCTGTAGTATAAACAACATCTATAACATCTAGTTTAAAGTTTTGAATATAGTCTTAAATCTAGTCTATAGAATATAGTGTATATAATATACTATAATCTGGTCTAAAGTCTTGTCTATAGTTCAGGCTACAGTCTAGTCTATAGCCTAGTCAAAGTATAAACTATAGATTTGTTTATAGTACAGACTATAATGTAGACTAAAGTCTAGCCTATAGTTTTGAACATAGTTTAGCCTCTAGAATAGACTATATCCAAGCCCATAGTCTAGTCTACTTTTTAGACTATAGTCTTATCTAAAGTGTAGTCTATAGTCTGGTCTAAAGTCTAGTCTGAAGTCTAGAATATAGTCAAGTTCATAGTATAAACTATAGTATAGTTATATTCTATTCTAAAGTCTAGTTATATTCTAATTCATAGTTTTGTTTATAGTCATAAGTCTATAGTATAGTCTGGTATATAGTATAGATTAAAATGAAGACTAAATTCTAGTATTAAGTAGTCTAAACTGTAGTCTATAGTCTAGTCCATAGTATCGTCTAGGGTCTTGAATATAGCATAGTCCAAACTATGTAGTCTAGTCTAGAATCTCGAATATTAAGTCTAGCCTATAGTTTGAAACAAAGTCAAGTCTATAGTCTAGACTTTAGAACTATAGACTAGTCTTCTCTTTAGTCTTATCTAATGTTAGTCTACAGTTAAGTCTGAAGGCTGGTCTATAGTTTAGACTCTAGTCGAGTCTGCAGTCTTATCTAAAATGTATTCTATATTCTAGTCGAAAGTGCAGTTCATAGTCCAGACTAGTCTAAGCTATATAGTCTACTCTAGTCTATAGTACATACTATAGTCTAAAGTATAAACTATAGTCTAATCTACAGTCAAGTCTATAATCTAATCCAAAGTCGGGAATATTGTTAATTCCATAGTGTATCCTAAAGTCTAGCTTATAGTCTAAACCATAGTAAAATCTATAGTCCAGTCTAGTCAAAGCTCTAGTATATAGTCCACTATAAAGTCACGTTATAGTGTAGTCTCAAGTCTATTATATAGTCTAAACTACAAATATTCTAGTCTATCCAGTCTATATTCTAGATCTGTACTATGTTTGGTCTTAAATCTAGTCTATAGTTCAGAGTGACTATAACGCACTCTAATGTCTAGTCTATAGTTTAGACTCTAGACTATAATGTAGCCTAAAGTCTAGTCTATAGTCAAGACTATAATGTAGTCTAAACTTTTGTCTATAGCATATAATATAGTGTAGTCTACAGTCTAGTCTATAGTCTAGATTATCTTGTAGTCTAAAGTTATAGTGTAAAGTCTAGTCTATAGTCGGAATTTAGACTATGTTTTACGAAACAATAGTTTAGTCTATAGTCTGGACTGTAGTTTACTCTATAGCCTGTACTTTAGTTCAGCCTATAGTGTGGACTATAGTTTAGTCTATAGTCTGGACTATAGTTTAATATATAGTCTGGACTGTAATTTAATCTATAGTCTGGGCTATAGTTTAGTCTATGGTCTGGACTATAGTTTAATCTATAGTCTGGGCTATAGTTTAGTCTATGGTCTGCACTATAGTTTAATATATAGTCTGGACAGTACTTTAGTCTATAGTCTTGAGTCTAGTATATAGTCTAGACTATAGTGTAGTCTAAAGTCTAGTCTATAGTCTAAGTTATCGTGTAAAGTCTAGTCTATAGTCGGAATTTAGAATATAGTGTAGTCTAAAGTCTAGTCTATAGTCCAGAATATGGTCTAGTCTATAGTTTAGTCTATTATAGTCTATAGTGTAGTATATTATCTACACTATAGACTAATCCAAAGACTAGTTTACAGTACAGTTTAGTCTAAATTCTAGTCTAAATTCGATAAAAAAGTCTATTCTAAATTCTAGTCTATAGTCTACAGTATAGTCTAGAATCTAGACTGGATTATACAGTTGATTATTATCGTGACTTAACTTGCGTCTGTAGCCTTAATTAGTCCACTTTATGGACTTTAGTCTTATCTTGACATGAAGTGCTAGAATTTTGTGAAACGCACTGTATTTAGTTTATATAATTTTTTTCTTAAATTCTTGCTAAACATAAATATTTACAAAGCATAGACTTAAAGTACCAACTATATAATTAAAAAAAATCAAATAAAATAGCATTAATTAAAAACTATAACAATTTCAGTTTTGTTTTCTGTAATTTAAATCTATTCGTTTACTTAATTTGTTCTTTGTATGATATTGTTTTATAATGTTAACATTCGATTTCCATGCAAATACTTATTTTATTTAATTTTCACTTTTTTTCTTTAATTTATTAACTATTTATGTAATTAAATTTTAGTTACATTAAATTTATTTTTATTGAAATTGATTGCTTTATATTATTTCTTTTTGGGGGTTTTTAAAAGGTTTTGGGTTCTTTTTAACTAATTTTAGTTTTAAATTTTTATATAAATATTTGGTTTTTGTTTTTGTTTAATTTGGAATTATTAATCGTTATCATTTTAAAACTTTAACAAAAAAACGTTTAACATGATTCGAGTATAATTTGATAAATTGTAGATGTACTCTTTATAACAACAACTATAACAATTATAATAATAGTTATAATAAATATAATAATAATTATAATAGTATTTGTAGGTTTTTACTCAGATACGATGTTGTCAACTGAATTGTTGATTATCCTGTTCTAAAGGATCATCATCATTTTGGTCCGTACCCGAACTGTAGGGACTCGAATGGGGTCGGGAACTACAGCAACTGGTGCTACTAGAACTGGATGTTTTTGTAATCACCACTGCTGTTTTGGGTGAATGTCATCTGATGTTATTAGCATCATCATCATCATCATCCTGATCACCGGTGTGAGCCTTATCACGTTCATCGAAATCATCTTCATTTGATGTTTGTGAAGAGGCTGGTGATGTGGTCGTTGATGATGATGCTGATGTTGCTGAAGTTGTCGGTGTGGCTGTTGCCGTTGATATGGGTTGTGTTTGTGGTACTTTGGTTTGTGTTGTGGTGGTGGTTGTTGTTGGTGGAGATGTTTGCGAAGATATTACATCTAATTTCTCTTCAACTTCGGCTAAAATCGTTGTAGTTGTTGTTGTTATTGGTATTATTTTCAGTTGTTCAGTGCCTGTGATTTCGTTGGTGAAATCAAAAGAGGATGGCGGCACTGGTATATCTGGCAGTGCTGGTATATCTTCAGATTTAGGCGATTCTTCGGTTAGAGTTTCTAATACCACAATTTCATTGGCCTCCTCGGGATTGTAATCGTAGAATACTTTTGATGTATCACCCTGTATATTGACATCGATTGGTTCTTCAATAACAGGCGTAACTGCAACTTCCTGTTGTTGTTGTTGTTGCTGCTGCTGTTGCACATCGAAATCTGCTGAGAAATCACCTCTAGGTGGTTCTTTGGGGGATTCAATCATTATCTGTACCGTTGATAACTGTACTGAGTCCAAAATTGTTAAGCTACCATCATCCGAACCAGGACTAATACGTATTTGGGGTGGTTTATGTTTTTCTAATAGAACAGTTTTAAAAACAAATCCAAAATTAAAATTTTACCAATTTTTTTCTTATAAAAAATCCTTTAAACCCACTTACCCATTCCCAAACCCAACGCTGGCGATACCGCTCTCGAACCATTCTCATCATCTTCTTCCTTATACTCCTCACTCTCTCGATGAACTAACACATGCACCAAAGTCGAATTTTCCGGCCGTAAACCTAATGGTACTATAACACTTTGATCTGGCGATGGTTTAGTTACAATCACTTCCGGTGTAGGACCCTCAGCTGTAGCAAAGAAACCAAGAAAAAAGTGGGAGGGAAAAAGAAAAGAAAGCATAAACTCAGTATAATTTAGAACCGGGTTTCGTAAAACATTGACACACATACAGACAAAAGCATTTTTGTTAACTCTTAAAGCGCTTTGTGCTGACAAACCTCTTTCTAGGGGTGGTTTTTTACGTATAAAACTTGTAGCACGTTTCCGTGTCGGTGTTGCTACCACCGCCTGTTGCTGTATGGTTTGTTTGTCCAAAGAGGCGGTAGTCGTATTATTATCAGCAATTGTTGTGGCAAGGGAAGTGGTGGAGGAAATAGCAGCTGTTGTGGGCGAAATGCCTAAATTAGTGTTGATTGTTTGATTGGATTATTTTTGAAGGGATTTTTTTGTTTTTTTTTTTTTTTTTTTTTCAATTTGTAGTTTTGTTGCATCGAAAGTAGGTAAAAACCAGTGTTAAGAAGAAAACATATTTTTTTTTTGTTTTTTTGAGAAGAAGGAGAAGAAGAAAAAACGTAAACAAACCAACATCAAGAGTTAAAAAAAGTTAAAGAAGAAAATAGAGTCGCTTTAAAAGAAAAGGAAATATTTAAATAATTAACTCCATACCAAGTTGTGTTAGTAGATTAAACTAGACTTTTGACTAAAATCTGACCTATACTTTAGTCTATAATCTATACTATATCTGAAGTCTGACCTACAGTTTAGTCTCTAGTCTAGTCATATTCTAGACTATACATTATTCTATAGTATATACTTTAACATAATCCATCGGTTGGACTATAGACTAATCTATAGTCTGGGCTATAGTTTAGTCTATAGTCTGGACTATAGTTTAGTCTAAAGTCTGGACTACAGTTTAGCCTATATTCTGTACTATAGTTTAGTCTATAATCTGGATTATAGTTTAGTCTATAGTATGGACTATAGTTAAGTGTACAACCTGGACTATAGCTTAGTCTTTAGTCTGAACTATAGTAGGATCTATAGACTATAGACTCGTCTATAGTTTGCATTATAGTTTAGTCTATAGTCTGCACTATAGTAGGATCTATAGACTATAGACTCGTCTATAGTTTGCATTATAGTTTAGTCTATAGTTTGCATTATAGTTTAGTCTATAGTCTGCACTATAGTTTAGTCTATAGTCTGGACTATAGTTTAGTCCATTGTCTGGACTATAGTAGAATCTATAGTCTGGGCTATAGTTTAATCTATAGTCTGGGCTATAGTTTAATCTATAGTCTGGACTATAGTTTAATCTATAGACTGGACTATAGTTTAATCTATAGTCTGGACTATAGTTTAATCTATAGTCTGGACTATAGTTTAATCTATAGTCTGGACTATAGTTTAGCCTATAGTCTGGACTATAGTTTAGTCTATAGCCTGACTTTAGTTAAGCTTAAAGTCTTAACTATAGTTTAGTCCATACTCTCGACTATAGTTTAGTCTACAATCTGGACTATAGTTTAGTATATGGTTTGGACTATAGGTAAATCTATAGTATAGATTATAGATTATATAGATTATAGTTTAGTCTATAATATGGACTATAGTAAAGTCCATAGTCTGGCTTCAGTTAAACTTATAGTCTTAACTATAGGTTATTCTATTGAGTCATAGTCTAGACTATAGTTAAGTCATAGTATGAACAATAGTTTAGCCTATAGTCTGGACGATAGTTTTCTCATAGTCTGGACTATAGTTTTCTCATAGTCTGGACTATAGATTAGTCTATAGTCCGGATTATAGTTTAGTCTATAGTCAGGACTATAGTTAAGTCAATAGTCAGGACTATAGTTTAGTCTATAGTCAGGACTATAGTTTAGTCTGTAGTCAGGACTTTAGTTTAGTCTATAGTCAAGACTATAGTTTAGTCTATAGCCAGGACTATAGTTTAGTCTATAGTCAGGACTATAGTTAGTCTATAGTCAGGACTATAGTTAGTCTATAGTCAGGACTATAGTTAGTCTATAGTCAGGACTATAGTTAGTCTATAGTCAGGACTATAGTTAGTCTATAGTCAGGACTATAGTTTAGTCTATAGCCAGGACTATAGTTTAGTTTATAGTCAGGACCATAGTTTAGTCTATAGTCAGGACTATAGTTTAGTCTATAGTTAGGACTATAGTTTAGTCTATAGTCAGGACTATAGACTAGTTTGGTCAATAGTCTGGACTATAGTTTACTTTTTAGTATCGACTATAGTTTTGTCATAGTCTTCACTATAGTTAAGTCTATAGTTAAGTCTATAGTTAAGTCTAATTTGAGTCTAGTTTATAGTCTGGACTATAGTTAAATCTATTGTCTGGACTTTAGTTTAGTCTATAAGCTGGACTATAGAAAAGTCTATAGTTTAGTCTATTGTCTGGACTATAGTTTGGTCATAGTGTAGACTATAGTTATTCATAATCCGGACTATAGTTTAGTCTATAGTCAGGACTATAGTTCAGTCTATAGTCAGGACTTTAGTTTAGTTTATAGTCAGGACTTTAGTTTAGTTTATAGTCAGGATTATAGTTTAGTCTATAGCCAGGACTATAGCTTAGTCTATAGTCAAGACTTTAGTTTAGTCTGTATACTGACTACAGTTTAGTCTATAGCTAGGACTATAGATTAGTCTATAGTCAGGACTATAGTTTAGTCTATAGTCGGGGCTATAGTTTAGTCTATAGTTAAGACTATAGTTTAGTCTATAGTCAGGACATTAGTTTTGTCTATAGTCAGGACTATAGTTTAGTCTACAGCCAGGGCTATAGTTTAGTCTAAAGTCACGACTATAGTTTAGTCTATAGTCAGGATTATAGTTTTTTCTGGACTATAGTTTAGTCTTTGTCATAGTCTTGACTATATATTAGTCTATAGTCTGGGTTGTAGTCTGAACTATAGTTTATTTAATAGTTTGTCTAGTATGTTTTGTTATAGTCTGGACTGTAGCTTTGTCTATAGTCTAAACTTCATTATAGTCTATAGTCTGGATTTATCAATAGTCAGGACTATAGTTTAGTCTATTGTCCAGACTATATTTCTATCTATAGTATGGACTATAGTTTTGTCTATGTTTTTTTGTCTATAATTTTGTCCATATCCTGGTATCGACTACAGTTCTATTTATAATATGGACTATAGTTAAACCTATAGTCTGCACCATAGTACAATTTGTAGACTGAACTTTAGTTTATTGCAGTCTATAGTTTCGACTATAGTTTATTTTTTAGTCTTGACTATAGTTTAGTCAATAAACTAACTAAAACAACTTGGTATAACTTATAAAACAATAATATTTTTAAATAAATATAATTATAAAGTTTTTGTTTTGGATTATTTATATAATTTTTTAACTAAACATTTAAACTTAAATTTTTTCCAAAAAAAGAAAACTAATATTGAAATCAATGTTATTTACAAGCCATTCTTTTAGATTTAGATAATATTATGGTGATAAAAAGGAAGATAAAAAATTTACAAAAATGTAAGTGTTTTCAATAAATGGCTTAAACGTTTATATGAGAAATATTTGAAATTATAAATGTTTAAATTGTATAAAAAGTAAACATGTGTGAGTGTAAAATTGCTTAAGTGTTTAAAAAATTAAGATACTTAATAATGAAATATGAAGGTGTAATATTCCAAAAATAAAAATAGTTTTGTTTTTGGGTACAAAAATAATTACTTTTTCTATGCACTGATGGTGAAGTTAAACTATCATCAACTGCATCCTGATGCCGCAAAAAGAAATTATAAAAGCTTCGGCGTCGATTAGCTCTAGGCGCTTCCACAAATATGCTACCACTTCATTTTGTGTGTAATTTTTTTTAATAATTTATTTTTTTTTTTTGTGTTTGAAAATTAATAATGAAATAAATGTTAAAATGTTTAAGAGACGAGAAACATTGAGTAACTTATAGTTTGTGTTAAAAAGACAACAGAAAAAAATTGCATAATTTTTTTGACGAAAATCTTAATGAATTGTTAAAAGAAAAATAATAAAAATGTATAGATAAAACTTAAAATTGGGTGTTTTTTTTTCAAGAGTTGGAAACATATTTGAAATTATTTTAACAAATTTCTAATTGAAAATATTTAGTTTTCTTGATTTTTTTCATAACTTGTTGAAAATAATAAAGCTTAATAAAGAGAAAAATTTTGATTTGAATATTAATATTTTATTAAATTCTTTATTGAGCTTTGTTATTTATATAAAACAATTTTCTTTTAGATATTTTTAAAATAGTTATCAAATTTGTTTAAAAAAAAAACATATAATAAACAACAAAACAACACTGTTTTCAAAAAACTCACCACACTTGTTTCAACATCTTTGTTTTAATTTATTGTTTTTTTCGGTTTTCTATATAATGTTTCTTTTTGTTGTTAGTTTTTCACGCTTAACAATATTCAAAATGAATTTTCCGTTAGTTAAAATCTACGAAAATTCATTTTGAAGATCGTTAAGAAAGAAAATACAAATTTTTAAGAAACTCACCACAGTTACGTTTTGTAAATTCAACACACTTGTTTTAGCTGCTGCTATGGCTTGTTTGTTACAGTAACTAAATAAAAAGCATAAATTTGTTTGAGACAACAAAACAATAAGACGGTGTTGGTTTATAAGTGTTTCGCTTTACGAAAAAAAATTATTTCTATGTGATTTAATGTAACGTTATATGATTTAGATTTTATGAATATATTATAGTTAGATTGTTATTATTATAGATTTGATATTTCAATAGTTTATTTGTTGTTTAATAAACAAAATTCCACTACAAAAGCATTAAGTTTAAGTATTTCAGTTAGAAAACTACTAAGAAAACTGATAATAAAAAATATATATATGAATGTAAATAGACACAGTGGGCAATTCGGGGCAATCAGATTTATAGAGTGAATTACAGTTTAGTCTGTAGTCTAGACTATAGTTGAGTGCATAACCTGCACCTTAGTTTAGTTAGTAACTTAAGCTATAGTTAATGGACTGGTCTATAGTTTAGTCTACATCTCGACTATAAAGTTTAGTCGATAGTCTCGACTATAGATTAGTCTATAGTCTTGACTATAGATTAGTCTGTAGTCTGAACCATATTCAATAGTCTCGACTATAGTTTAGCCTATAGTCTCAAGAATGTTTGTCTATAATCTCAACTATAGATTAGTTTATAGTCTCGACTATAGATTAGTCTATAATCTCGACTATAGATTAGTCTATAGTCTCCACTGTAGATTAGTCTATAGTCTCAACTATAGATTAGTCTATAGTCTCGACTACAGTTTATTACATAGTCTCGGCTATAGTTGTCTAGTTTAGTCTATAGTCTCGACTATAGATTAGTCTATATTCTCGACTATAGATTAGTCTATAGTCTCGACTATAGATTAGTATATAGTCTCCACTATAGATTAGTCTATAGCCACGACTATATATAAGTCTATAGTCTCGAATATAGATTAGTATATATATATAGTCTCGACTATAGATTAGTCTATAGTCTCGACTATAGATTAGTCTATAGTCTCGACTACAGTTTATTACATAGTCTCGGCTATAGTTGTCTAGTTAAGTCTATAGTCTCGACTATAGATTAGTCTATATTCTCGACTATAGATTAGTCTATAGTCTCGACTATAGACTAGTCTCCACTATAGATTAGTCTATAGCCACGACTATATATAAGTCTATAGTCTCGAATATAGATTAGTATATAGTCTCGACTATAGATTAGTCTGTAGTCTTGACTATAGATTAGTCTATAGCCTTGACTATAGATTATTCTATAGTCTCGACTATAGATTAGTCTATAATCTCGTCTATAGATTAGCCTATAGATTAGTCTGTAGTCTTGACTATTGATTAGTCTATAGTCTCGACTATAGATTAGTCTATAGTCTCGAATATATATTAGTCTATAGACTCGACAATAGATCAGTCTATAGTCTCAACTATAGATTAGTCTATAGCCACGACTATATATAAGTCTAAATATAGTCTCGAATATAGATTAGTCTGTAGTCTTGACTATAGATTAGTCTGTAGTCTTGACTATAGATTAGTCTATAGTCTTGACTATAGATTAGTCTATAGTCTTGACTATAGATTAGTCTATAGTCTCGACTACAGTTTATTACATAGTCTCGGCTATAGTTGTTTAGTTTAGTCTATAGTCTCGACTATAGATTAGTCTATATTCTCGACTATAGATTAGTCTATAGTCTCGACTATAGATTAGTATATAGTCTCCACTATATATTAGTCTATAGCCACGACTATAGATAAGTCTATAGTCTTGACTATAGATTAGTCTGTAGTCTTGACTATTGATTAGTCTATAGTCTCGACTATAGATTAGTCTATAGTCTCGAATATATATTAGTCTATAGTCTCGACAATAGATTAGTCTATAGTCTCGACTATAGATTAGTCTATAGCCTCAACAATAGATTAGTGTATAGTCTCTATATTCGAAACGATAGACTATTCTAGACTATATACTAATCTATATTCGAAACTATATACTTATCTATAGTCCCGACTATAAATTAGTCTATAGCATTGACTATAGATTAGTCTACAGTCTCGATTATATATTAGTCTATAGTCTCGACTATAGATCAGTCTATAGTCTCGTTTATAGATTAGTCTATAGTCTCGATAATAGATAAGTCTATAGTCTCGACTATAGATTAGTATGTAGTCTAGACTATAGACTAGTCTATTGATCCGTCTATAGTCTATACTTCAGATTAATCTATAGATCCGTCTATAATCTCGACTATAGATTAGTCTATAGTCTCGACTATAGTCTTGACAATAGATTATTCAATAGTTTCGACTATAGATTAGTCTATAGTCTCGACTATAGATTAGTCTATAGTCTCGACTATGGATTAGTCTATAGTCTCACTATAGATTAGTCTATAGCCTCGGCTATAGATTAGTCTATAGTCTCGACTATAGATTAGTCTATAGTCTCTACTATAGATTAGTCTATAGTCTCGACTATAGATTAGTCTATAGTCTTGACTATAGATGTCTCGGCTATAGATTAGTCAACAGTTTCGACTATGGATTAGTCTATAGTCTCGACTGTATACAAGTCTTGGGTCTAAAGTCCCAACTATAAGTACATACATAATAATAATCATCATCATAATATTTTTTCTTAAATTTAAATTTTTTTTTAAATATTTTTCAAACAATTCTTAAACCAAACAACCCACTGTGCTTTTAAAGAAAAACAATATTCAATATCTAAAATTGTTGAAGAATAAAAAGCTTAATACCAATCGTTTATAATTGTGATTGAAAGTTCTTTACAAAATGTATGTAATTTAAATTTTTTAAATTAAGTTTATAAGATTCAAATCAAAAGAGCTGAGGATAATTTTTATTAATTAATCAAATTATTAATTGTACAAAATTTTGTATTATTATTCATTTGTTTAAAAATAAGTAAAACTACTACGTGTAAAGTATAAAAACCTTTCGAAAAAAAAAAACACTTGTTATTTATTTAATTACCTCTTGAATAATCATTGATATTTTCTAATAAATTTAAATCGTTTGGTTGTGAACCATTCGTTAGTATGTTGGTAACCATTTCGGAGAGTAGGGACTCATAGGTCAAGGATAAACATGAGGATATTCTACAAATTGGTCTTATTTGGTTTTTGTATTGTACATTTTTTCAGTTTTTTTTTTTTTTTGGATTTTGAGAATAAAAAAACAAAATTTATTAATAAATAAAGTTCAATATAAGAAAAATCTAAGTTTTCGTCAAAAAAGGCAATATTTTTTTCTTGAGATTATAGAAAATTTTTAAGAAAAATATTAAATATTTATATAAATACCGCTTGCCAAGCTCTTCACTTTGTTGTTTAATATTATTGACGACATCATCGGCTCCGGATACCATCATGAGTGGTAAATTCAACCAGGGACCAGCCAATTCGCTAATATCGGAAGCATCGGAGGCTCGCGAGGATTTGCGCGAAGAAGCTCGACTTGAGCATTGAGTGCCACGTCTTGAAACCTAGATATTTTAAGAAATGTTATAATCTTCCTTTTTTAATTGACATAAATTCCAAAGCTTTACTAATACTTCTTCTAACAACCCTGATATTTAGCAATTTAAAAGCTTTCCGCATACATTAGCTTAAAAAGCTTTAATCTTACCTGCAAATGAAAGAAATTCAATGATGATAATCTCGCCTGCCAGCCTCCAGGACTTGATGTTTGCGTAGCACTATCACCCGAATTCGAACGTTCTTTCTCTTTCTTTCTTCTACTCAGTTAAAAATAAAAATAAAACAACCACAAAATCCACAAAATATTTAACAACAAATGAAATTATCTTAACCAACTCTAGCAACATGAACAAAAGAAAACCCACCTCTGATACTCTCGCCACGTTGTCTGTATCAGTTTAGCTGCCTTCTCTTGACGTTTCCAGATACGCGTAGATGAAACGATTTCCAATTCTTTACGCGTGGGGAATTGTTTTTTGAACTTAACGTCCATTTGCTCTTGCAACTGTTTGAAATTGTCCGTCTCTTCGACATGACCCAAAACATGTTTCACCAATGCATGGAGAATATCTAAACAATGAATTTTATTGCCCTTCGAAATGGGTAGATTAAATGATACCAATGCTACGGTGTTTGGTTTCGCAATGCCCAACGGTGGATCCAGAGATGCGATAAAATCTGACAACTGTGCAAAATGTATGAATTGTGTAGCATGGGGATCATATCTACAAAAGTGTAAAAAACAAAGAGTTAAAAATGGTTAGTAAAACACGATTTTTGACGAAATGTGAAAATGCGATAAGCAAAGCACTAATAATTTTTTTGATTTTTTATGTTTAATTTTTTTTTGGATTTTGTTAAGCAGCAGCGAAAGACTTACTTAGACCATCTGATATAGAACATTTCCAAATCGTCTTCTACTATACCAATTTCTTCCTCTTGATGAGCTTGATTGAAATTCTCCAAAATAATGGCGATATACATGTTAATGACAATCATGTAGCTAATTATAATGAAACTGGTAAAGTACGAAATGGCCAGCAGCGGATGGCCACAATCCCCATTCGCCTGACGATTAAAATTCGGATCACAGTCCGGCGGCTGTATCATTAGCGATTCGAGTACATCATTCCAACCGGCCGAGGTCATTAGGCGAAATAACAATTGCATACTGCGACCGAATGTCTGAAAGTTGACCATGTCGTCGAGTGCCCCCTGCAGTTTGACATGACCGAACAGTGACATGCCCAAAATGGCATAAATAAAGGTTATTAGACCCAATAAGGCCCCAATATTAAAGAGGGCCGGCAGTGATACTACCAAAGCAAACAGCAATTTACGAATACCCTTCGCAGCTTTAATTAGTCTCAAAATGCGGCCAATACGAAAGACTCGTACCACTCTCAAGAGAGTGGGACTTATCGGCAAATCAATCATAATATCTTCCATGAGTATGCCAAATATCGATGCCAACACCAAGAGAAAATCAAATACATTCCAAGGGACCGTAAAATAATGATAACGTAGACCTATGATTTTCACTATGGCCTCTTTAATTATGATATGTACACAAAAAAAGAAGTCATAGGGTTTGTGTTTTTTGTGGATAGAAAAAGAAATATTTTAGATATTAGTTTAATAGATTTTTATTTAAATTATGCCAAAAGCAATGTGATGATTTAGATCCGTTGCTTTCAGAACTCCCTCTCTATAACTTTGTCGTTCTAACTATCGTTAAAACTCGTTTTGCTTAAACGCAGTCTATGGGCTCATCTATATAATAGTATATGTGGACTAATCTACGGACTATTCTATAGAGTGGCCTATGGACTAATTTATAGACTAAGGCATAATCTATCGATTAGTCTATGGACTGCTCTACGGACTAATCTATAGATTAGACTATGGATTATTTTATAGATTATCCTGTGGATTAATCTATAGACTATTCTGTTTACTAATCAATAGACTAATCTACGAACTAATCTACAGTCTAATCTATGGACTAATCTATAGACTAATCTATGGACTAATCTATAGACTTTTCAATAGAGTAATCTACAGAATAATCTATAGACTTATCTATAGATCTTTCTATGGACTCTAATCTATAGACTATTCTATGGACTAATCTATAGATTAATATATGGACTAGTATATGGACTAATCTATAGACCAACCTATGGACTAGTTTATGAACTAATGTATAGACTAGCCAATGGACTAATCTATGGACTAAACTATGGACTAATCTATGAAGTGGACTATGTACTAATCTATGGACAAATCTATAGTTTAATCTATGGACTTATCTATAGACTAATCTATGGACAAATCTATAGACTAACCTATGGACTTATCTATAGTATAATCCATGGACTAATCTATAGACTAATCTATATACTTTTCTATGGACTAATCTACAGACTAATCTATGGACTTATCTATAGACTTTTCTATGGACTAATCTATATACTATTCTATGGACTAATTTATAAACTAATCTATATACTAGTCTATGGACTCATCTATGTACTAATCTATGGACTAATCTATAGACTAATCAATAGACTAATCTGTGGACCAATCTAAAGACTAATCTTTGGACTAATCTATAGACTTTGCTATGGACAAATCTATGACTATTTTATGGACTTATCTATAGACTAATCTATGGGCTAATCTATAGACTAATCTATTGACCCATGTATAGATTTTTCTATGGTCTAATCTATAGACTATGCTATGGATTAATCTATATACTACTTAGACTTATCTATAGACTAATCTATGGACAAATCTATAGACTAACCTATGGACTTATCTATAGTCTAATCCATGGACAAATCTATAGACTAATCTATGGACTAATCGATATACTCTTCTACAGACTAATCTATGGACTTATCTATAGACTTTTCTATGGACTAATCTATATACTATTCTATGGACTAATGTATAAACTAATCTATATACTAGTCTATGGACTCATCTATGTACTAATCTATGGACTAATCTATGGACTTATCTATAGACTAATCAATAGACTAATCTGTGGACTAATCTAAAAACTAATCTATGGACTAATCTATAGACTTTTCTATGGACAAATCTATGACTATTTTATGAACTTATCTATAGACTAATCTATGGGCTAATCTATAGACTAATCTATTGACCCATGTATAGATATTTCTATGGACTAATCTATAGACTACTCAGTTTATTACTAATCTATTGACCATAGGCTAGGACTAATCTATAGGCTAATATATGGACCATTCTATAGACCAGTCGACAGAATTGTCAATGACTGACAGTCGGTTTGAAAGGGAGTTAAGAAGACAGAATAAAATGATCATGCCTTCGAATTCAATAAGTACTACTTACCCAAACCAAAGACGGTGGTAAAAAATGCATTACTAACTTCGAGTATGAAAAATACCGCATGCGGTTGATTGTAGTGCTCAATACCCATTGTTAACATATTTAAAAAAATCAGTACAAATATGGCTATTTCAAATCTATATGTATATATATATAATACATAGATTTATTATTATTGTTGTTGTTAATTGCGGTAGACATGTTGTAGTGTTAATTATTTTTTTTTTTTTTTTTCATATTTGTGGAGGAAAATTAAAGGGAGGGGAAACATTTATAATTGTTAAAAAATTATTCAATTTTAGTTAAGAATATAATAATAATATTAATCTTAAAAAATCTATGGAAAAAAAATGGTGCAGTTTAAGCATTCAGCATTTAGTGCTAAAAGTAAGTTTAGTTAAAATTAGCAAAAGTCATATTTGAAGATACTCGTACTTGTTAGTGATCTAGTTTTGAGGTTTTTTATGGATCTTACAAAAATATTTAAATGTTGTGTGATTCGTTTAAGCTGAAGCAGTGGTTTAGTGTAATTGTAATGTATTATGTAGGTTATTCTTTAATAAGTAAAAAATAATAAAGTTTTATGTAAGAATTTAAAAATTTTGTTTAAATTAGTGTGATCTATTGACTTGACCTTTGAACTGTGTGCTATGGACTAACTATGGACTAGTCTAAGGACTGGTCTATAAATTAGTCTATAGACTGATTTAAAGACTAGTCTATAGACTGATCTACAGACTAGTCTATAGACTGATCAACAGACTAGTCTAAAGACTGATCTACAGACTAGTCTATAGACTGATCTACAGACTAGTCTATAGACTGATCTACAGACTAGTCTATAGACTGATCTACAGACTAGTCTATAGACTGATCTCAGGACTAACTATGGACTAGTCTAAGGACTGGTCTATAAATTAGTCTATAGACTGATTTAAAGACTAGTCTATAGACTGATCTACAGACTAGTCTATAGACTGATCAACAGACTAGTCTAAAGACTGATCTACAGACTAGTCTATAGACTGATCTACAGACTAATCTTTAGACCAGTCAATAAACTGTTGTATTGTCTAGTCATTAAATAGGTATAATGACTAGTAGTCATGTGTACTAGTCTATCAAATAGTATATTTCTTAGTCTGAGGACTGGGCTATAGACTAGTCTATGGACCAATCTATAGACTAATATATCGACTAAACTATTGACTTATCTATTAACTTACTTGTCTATTATGTGATGTATTTAAAAATTCATAAGTATGGACTAGTCTATATCGGTTAACCGGAATAATCGAATATAGAACATGATAATTTATTTAATGTTTAATGATTGTTTCGTGTAAATTGTACGAGTATTTAAGTGCAAAAAGATTTTTCTTGAGGGGACTCTGGGAACATTTTCTAGAATTATTTACAGAGGTGTTTTCATTAACATGCAATAGTTCAGTGAGTGTTAAAAAGCACAATGGGTCAACTTGGTTTCAACTAAAGCCAATATTTTGTCGACGTCAAACCTACAGATTGAAAACATATCATGATCAAAAAAGTTTTTTTTTTTTAATGTTAAAAATAGAAATAGGCCTGATCGCGGATATGAGATCAAATGATCTTTAATATTAAGAATATATTTAATAGATTTCTCGATCGATATCAAAAAAAAATTACGACCAATCTTGTAATTTGAACCCTAATGTTTGAAGAAAAATAGTAATGATCGCAGATTAAGATCGTCTTTTTAATTATAGAAACCTCATCTCATCTGATCAGATTATATGAGAACATAGAAATTATGTTATTCTCTTTGGTCTACTATTTAACATTCGATGCTTTTCTCATAAAGTCTTCCATTCTCATGAAGACTTCGATCACAGACTAAGATTGGCTTCTTAATTATAGAAACCTTATCTGATCAGGTTCAATGAGAACATTTTTAAATTGATATTATTCTCTTTGGTTTACTATGCTTTTTGATGCTTTTCTCATGAAGTCTCCAATTCTCATGAAATCTTCAATCACAGACTAAGATCATCTTCTTCATTATAGAAACCTCATCTGATAAAATTCTATCCGAAAATAGAAGTGATGCTATTCTCTTTGGTCTACTTTTTAACCAAATACGTTCGATGCTTTTCTCATGAAGTCTCCAATTCTCATGAAGTCTTCAAGTCTTCACAGACTAAGATCGTCTTCTTAATTATAGAAACTTCATCTGATTAGATTCTACGAGAAAACAGAAGTGATGTTTATTCTCTTTGGTCTACTATTTACCCAAATACGTTTGATGCTTTTCTCATGAAGCCTCGGATTCTCATGAAGTTTTCGAGCACAGACTAAGATCGTGTTCTTAATTATAGGCACCTCATCTGATCAGATTCTATGAGAAAATATAAATAAAGAAAGATCATCTTTTCAATTTGATCTTCATTTGATTTAAGGTTAAAATCTAATTTTGATGAGAAAATAGAAGTGATCATCTGTTCTTCTCTTTGTTATACTGTTTAAACAAAGTGATTTTCCCTCTAGTCTAAAGTTTAAACAAATACTATGGAAAAGTAGAATTGATCGCAGTTGCATAACGATCATGATTTTAAAATTGATGGCACATGCCTGACGATCATACTTTTCTCATAAAGTCTTTGATGTTAGATAAAGATCCTCTTCTCAATTAGACCAATATTTGAAGAGTTTTAGTTGATTTAAGGTTTGATTAATACAATCGAATTTTGATGCAATATTAGAAGTGATCATATGTTCTCCTCTCTTAAATAAATACATCTTACTTTTTGATGCAAAAGTTGATCGCAGTTTCTTAACGATTATTCTTTTCTGCGATCAGAGATAACGATCGTTATCTCACTTAGATCACAGTTTGAGGAACTTCAGCAGATTTGGACATTTATTAATGCAATCGAAATTTGCTGGAAGAATAGAAGTGATCATATGTTTTTCTCTCTGTTCCATGATTCAAATAAGTAAAATTTATCGTATATGATTGACGATCATGCTTTTCTCATACTATTTTAGAAACCTCAGATGATTTGAAGTGTCATTAATACAGTAGGAATTTGATGAGAGAATAAATAAGCAAAATTGATCGCAGCTGCTTGACGATCGTATCTCTTTGGAGATTTGGACGTGAGAAGTGTGAGATTGTATCTCTCAAATCTCGGGTCTCGATGAGAAAATTAAGCTGATAGCAGATGCTTTTATCAAAAAGAATCTTCTGTTTACTTAAGATTTTTCATATACTAATAGTTGCATTTAGTTTAAAGTGATCGCACATTATCGTTAATTGGATCACAGTAGGCAAAATAATCACAGATTAGCAGGCAAGACTTTCAGTTTCAAAATCCATTTGTTGATCTCAAGATCTTTAAGAGATAGCGATCTCGAAAATATCCTGATCCCTAATAAAAATCTACTTTGTCTCCTTTCCGTGAATACAATTTTGTAAAATTTGTTTTTTTTTACACCAAATGTCCCACTGTGCTTTTTGTAGGGAAGTATAGACTAGTTAAGTAACTACTAGTTTGCTACTACTAAAAACATTTACATTATTTATTTCTCCACTACATAGAAAAAGTGAAAATTACAGTTTTTTTAAAAGGGAAGTAAATAGTTATAAAAGTGTCACTTAATTAAGGCTACATAGAGTAGAAAGTGGAACAAAAAGTTATATAAAGTCTTGAGAAAGTAAGATCAGTTAAACATTTGATGCTTTAGACTTTATAGTTTGACAGCTAAATGGAGAAGCTATAAAGTTGAAAACACCCGCTAAGTGTACAATAATGCAAAGACAAGACGATACAAGGATCTCGTTCACTCTTACTCTCGCTCTCTCTCTTTCTTGCACTAAGAAGTCAAGTGTTCAAATAATTTTATCACCAAATCAAACTTTTCTTTACTATTTTTTTTTTTTTTAATTTTTTAACTCAATAGCAAAATAATAATTTAAAAATTCTATTTAAATCAAATTTAATACAAACAAACCTAGAAGAAAACCACTTTGAAAGTTTATTAGCGGTTTTGTAATATTATTGGGTTTTGATGCAAAAAACAATAGACGACAGTTTTTCCAAAAAGATGTAAAAAACAAAAATCATAAAATTCACAACAAAAATTTTCAAACATGTCTTGTTTTAGAAGAGTATTTTCTAGTTAAAATCAAAACTCAAAATCAAAAAACTATTTACAAATACCAAGTAGTAGCTGAGATATTGTTCTCTCAAAAAAGAGAGTTTTGTTTTCTCTGTAACTTAAAAAAGGAAATGCAGTGTTGTAGAATGTGTATTGTGAGTGTGGGCGTGACTATGTAGGCGTGGCGCATGTGTTAGAAAAGAAATGCTTGGTGAGTGAGTGATCTTTTATTTTCGCTATTTTAAAGTTCAAATCATAATTTTAGCAATATGAATTTTTTTCTTGTAGCTTAAGAAAAAAAATTGTTTTTTGTAATATTTTGGTTTTTATTACCTTCGGGAATTTGATAAATCGTAAAACATCGCTAAAAAATGATTTATTGGTCGCTTAATGACTTTCTGTGGTTTTTTTCGTCCCAACTTTTTCATGGCGGTGTAATAATGTTTTTGAGATTCGGTGAGAAACATTTCCAACACTCCTCCTTCATACTATTTTTTTCGTTTTTTGGTTTTTGTTATATATAGGTAATATTAGAACACACACAGACACACACATAAATATTTTAAATAATTTGTGATTATTTTTTTTTAAAGAAATGTTTTTATTTTACAAGTATTTAAATAAAACATAAAAATATTTTTTATAAACGAAATAAAGAAATTGTTTGAAATTATATAAAAAATATTTAAAAAATTAACTGAAATTTTTAAAAAAGGTTTATAAAACGTGTTTGTTTTTTTTTTTATTGCAAATTCAACATTAACAACCATGTGATTTTTTTAGTTATAAATAATTTCTCTTTAACATTTTAATGCAGTGATTATTTTAACAAATTTCTAATAAATAACAAAATTTTGCTTTGTATCGAATGTGTTTATCGGGGGAGTTAATGTTTTATATATTATATATCCGAAATTGGGCATAATTGAAAAATAAGCTTTATTTTTTTATAAATATAATGATCGGAAAGTTCACTGGGTCAACAACATTGGGTATTGATCAACAAAGTTTACTTTTTTAAAGATTTTCTTTCTGGACGATCAGTATTAAAAACTTTTATTGATTTCGAAAATTACGATCAGTTATACTTGGACTAGTCTATAAACTATTGTCTCGAACTAGTCTATGTACTAGTCTATGGACTCGTCTATGAAATAGTCTATGAAGTAGTCTATGAAGTAGTCCATGGACTAGTCAATAGACTAGCCTATGAACTAGTCTATAAACTACTCTATGAACTTGTCTAATGACTAGTCTATGAACCAGTCTATAAACTAGTCCATGAACTAGTCTTTGGATTAGTCTTTGAACCAGTCAATGAACTAGTCAATGAACCAGTCAATGAACTAGTCTATGAACTAGTCTATGAACTAGAATATGAACTAGACTATGAAAAAGTCTATGAACTAGTCTATGAACTAGTCTATGAACTAGTCTATGAACTAATCTATGAATTAGTCTATGAATTAGTCTATAAACTAGCCTATGAACTAGTCTATCAACTAGTCTATAAACTGGTATATGAACTAGTCTATGAACTAGTCTATGATCTAGTCTATGAACTAGTCTATGAACTAGTCTATCAACTAGTCTATGAACTAGTCTATGAACTAGAGTATGGACTAGTCTATGAACTAGTATATTGACTAGTCTATGAACTAGTCTATGAACTAGTCTATGGACTAGTCTATGGATTAGTCTATGAACTAGTCAATGAGCAAGTAAACGAACAAGTCTATGAACAAGTCAATGAACCAGTCTATGAACTAGTCTATGAACTAGTCTATGAACTAGTCTATGAGCTAGTCTATGGACTAGTCTATGAACCAGTCTATGGACTAGTCTATGAACCAGTCTATGAACCTGTCAATGAACGAGTATATGAATTAGTCTAGTCTATGAACTAGTCTATGAATTAGTCTATGAATTAGTCTATAAACTAGCCTATGAACTAGTCTATCAACTAGTCTATAAACTAGTCTATGAACTAGTCTATGAACTAGTCTATGATCTAGTCTATGAACTAGACTATGAACTAGTATATCAACTAGTCTATGAACTAGTCTATGATCTAGTCTATGAACTAGTCTATGAACTAGTCTATCAACTAGTCTATGAACTAGTCTCTGAACTAGTCTATGAACTAGAGTATGGACTAGTCTATGAACTAGTCTATTGACTAGTCTATAAACCAGTCTATGAAACTACCTAAACTATTCTATGGACTAGTCTATGAACTAGTCTATTAACTTGTCTATGGACTAGTCTATAAACTAGTCAATGAACTAGTTCATAAACTAGTCTATGAACTAGTCCATTAACTTGTCTATGAACTAGTCCATGAACTAGTCTATGAACTAGTCTATGAACTGGTCTATGAACTAGTCTATGTACTGGTCTATGGACTATTCTATGAACTAGTCTATGAACTAGTCTATTAACTAGTCTATGAACTAGTCTATGAACTAGTCTATGCACTAGTCTATGTACTAGTCTATGAACTAGTCTATGGACTATTCTATGAACTAGTCTATGAATTATTCTATAGACTAGTCCATGGACTATGAATTAATCTATGGACTAGACTATGAACCAGTCTATAAACTAGTATATAGACTAGTCTATGGACTAGTCTAAAGACTAGTCTATGACCAAGTCTATGAAGTAGTCTGTAAACTAGTCACTGAACTAGTCTAAGGACTAGTCTATGACCAAGTCTATGAACTAGCCTATGAACAAGTCTATGGAATAGTTTATGAACTAGTCTATGGACTAGTCTATAAACTAGTATATGGACTAGTCTATAAACTAGCCTATGGACTTTGAACTAGTCTGTGAATTAGTCTATGGACTAGACTATGAATTAGTCTTTGGACTAGTCTATTAACAAGTCTGTGAACAAGTCTATGGACTAGTCTATGAAAAAGTATATGGACGAGTCTATGAACTAGTTTTTGAACTAGTTTATGGACTAGTCTATGATCTAGTCTATGCACTAGTATGTGGAACAGTCCATGAACTCATCTATGAATTTGTCTTTGAACTAAACTAGTATATAGAGTCTATGTACTAGTCTATGAACTATTCAATGAACTAGTCTATGGAACTCCATGAACTAGTCTATAAACTAGCCTAAGGACTAGTCTATGAACTATTCTCAAGACTATAAACTAGTCTATTGACTACTGTTCAAACTATTGTGTGAACTCTCCTATGAACTAGTCTGTGGACTCGCCTGCGACCTAATCTTGTCTTTGGAATAGTCTATGAACTTGTCTATAGAGTCGCGAGTCTCTGGATAAATCTATATATCCTGGAGATGGTTGCTCAGTGTCAAAATACTGATAAATGTAAAATAGTAATAAAGTTTCTAATTACTACAATTTGAAATAAATCCCCTTTAAATATTACAGAGCTTATTTTTCAATCATACCCCTTGGAAAAAAAACAGTGTAAATATTTATTTAATATTGTTTTATAACAAACTTTATACATATTATAATTTAAATAAAAAATATTAAAAGTAAAATTAAAACTTAAATAAAATTATATTACCAACTCAAACCTTATTATATAAAACATCTCTCTTTCTTACTCGCCATTATTCTCAAAGCAGTAGTGATAGTCTGATATAAATATTTTTACAGACCAACATACCGACTAACGAATTGATCCGATAAAACTTACCTTTTTCTTGAGCATATTGAAATTATCGATAATTACTCCTATGAATAGATTAAGAGTAAAGAACGATCCACATACAATGAAGATAACAAAATATATATAAGCATAAAGATTCGCTTCACGTTGAGGCTGCAAATCCACACCACGAGCATCGACCGCATCGGCCATAACCTCCATCCAGCCCTCGAAGGTGGCCACTTGTAAGAGAGCCAAATAGCCCATACCTACATGATCAAAGGTTATTTTTGAATTGATCCAACTAAAATTTTGTTCTATGCAATCCCATTTGTCATTCACTTCCTATATATATATATATATATTACGAATGTTGTTTGTGGGAGTGGAGGGTAAAAGATAGATTTATTGTTAAGTTATTATAAATAATTTTTTGGATTATAAATTTTTCAAACTTAAAGAGTTTAATTTTAATTTGAAAAGCATTTGTTAATAAGTAGAAAGCCAACTAACCGTTACGGGCAATAGTTCTCCATCGTTATCGAGACATTTGAAAAATTTACCACCAAAAAATTGTACACCCATTATAGAAAATATTAACCAAAAAACCAAACAAACTAAAAGTACATTGAAAATTGATGGTATGGCATACATGAGAGCATTTACTACAATTCGCATTCCTTGCCACCTGGAATAGAAATAAAATGTTTGTTGCTATTTTAACATCAAATTGTTTACAAAAAAAACTTTCGAGTTAGTTTTTATTTAGTTTAAAGTATCGAATTTGTGTAATGGTTTTAAGAAGAGGGGAAAAATTGGATGATTTTAGATTATGGGATTAAGTTAAAACATAGACACATAGAGAAAGGTTTTAAAAATAAATTTCGGGGTTTTGGGATAGTAGTAGTGTTTAGAAAAATAAAACATACAAATTTTACACATATAAAAATAGTTGTTTTTTTTTTTTTTTTGGGGGGGGGATCTCATACACAAATCATATTCGTATTAAATCGTTTGGATTTGTGTTAAATATACTTTTGAGAGCAAATTAAATTTATACAAAAGCTTTTGGTAAATTGAAAGCTTAAAGCCATACTGTGATTGCTCAAACGATTTAATCTGAATAATTAAGCTTTGTCCGAAATAAATTGAGGTTAAAAGATCAAACCAAGATGAAGGTGATATTAATAGTACCCAATTAATTTAAGTGATATAGACCCATGATTTCCATTGTTAATTTCTTTTAAACCAATTCTAGTCTCTGCTGTGGATTAGCCTATGAACTAATCTATGGTCTAGTCTATGGACTGGTCTTTGGACTAGTCCATGGACTAATGTATAGACTAGTCTATGAACTAATCTATGGGCTAGTCTATGAACTAGTCTAGGAACTAGTCTATGGATTAGTCTATGAACTTCTCTTTGGAGTGGTTTATGGACTAGTCTATGGGCCAGTTTATTGAACTTTGGACTAGCCTATGGTCTAGTCTATGAACTAATCTTTGGACTAGTCTATAAACTAGAGTATGGGCTAGTCTATGAAGTAGTCTATTGAGTCGTCTCCAAACTTGTGGATGAAAAATCTATAGACTATTGTATTAACTGGTCTATAAACTAGTCTATTAACTAGCCTATGGAATAGTCTATGAACTAATGTATGGCCTAGTCTATGAACTAGTCTATGGACTAGTCTGTGAACTAGCATATGAAGTAGTCTCTGAACTATTCTATGGACTAGTCTATGAACTAGTTTATTAACTATTCTATAGACTAGTCTATGAACTATTCTATGGATTAGTCTATGAACTAGTCTATGAACTAGTCTACGGACTAGTCTATGAACTTGTCTATAGACTAGTCTGTGAACTAGCCTATGAAGTAGTCTATGAACTAGTCTATGGACTAGTCTATGAACTAGTCATTTAACTAGTCTATGGACTAGTCTATAAACTAGTTTATTAACTATTCTATAGACTAGTCTATGGGCTAGTCTATGAACTATTATATTAACTAGTCTATGAACTATTCTATTAACTAGTCTATAGACTAGTCTATAAATTAGTCTATGGACTAGTCAACGAATTAGTCTATAAACTAATGCATAGGCTAGTCTATGGACTAGTCTACGAACTATTCTTTGGACTAGTCTATAAATTAGTCTGTGGACTAGTCTATGAAATAGTCTATAAACTAGTGTATAGACCAATCTATGGACTAGTCTATGAACTGGTCTATGGACTAGTCTATAAACTAGTTTATGAACTATTCTATGGACTAGTCTATGGACTAGTCTATGAACTATTCTATGAACTAGTCTATGAACTATTCTATAGACTAGTTTATAAATTAGTCTATGCACTAGTCTATAGACTAGTGTATAGGCTAGTATATGGACTAGTCTATGAACTAGTCTATGATCTAGTCTATTAATTAATCTATGAACTAGTCTATGGACTAGTCTATTAACTAGTCTATGAACTAGTCTATAAACTAGGTTATGAACTATTCTATTGACTAGCCTATGAACTAGTCTATAAACTAGTCTATAAACTAGTCTATGGACTGGTCTGTGAACTAGCTTATGGAGTAGTCTATGAACTACTCTATAAATTAGTCTATAGACTAGTCTATGAAATAGTCTATAAACTAGTGTATAGACTAATCTGTGGACTAGTCTATGAACTGGTCTATGGACTGGTCTATAGACTAGTCTATTAACTAGTCTATGAACTAGTCTATGAACTAGTCTATGGACTATAGTCTATGAAGTACTCTATGGACTTGTCTATGAACCATTTAGAAGCGAAGTATTGTAAAGTTTAAATTTTATATTTGGTCCCCATAGACCAAAACGGTATTACAATTCCACAAAATAGAAAATTCAAACGGATCCTCCCACAATTTTATTCATTTTTATCGAAATCCTTCATCTCTATTTGATCTTTATTTTAAATAAACTTAAACTTTTTTTAAGTTTTTTTTTAATAAAACATGCCAATTACCAACATTTTACCAGATAATTATAAAAAATAGAATTAAATTATATAATTTAAACAAAATTAAATAACAAGTTTTGAATTAAATACAATAAATAATTTTAAATTCAAACTCTTGTCTCTTTTTAAAATTTTAAAAGTAAATTAAAAAAAAGGTGCTCGAATTATTTTTAAGCTTATTTGGAAGTTTGAATTTAATATGTAATTATTTTAATTTTTTTAATTTTAATAAATAACACACACAGACACACTTATTAAGGATATTTAAGGATTTTTTTGTTTCTTTATGATTTAGTTTTGTTGTTTGTTTTTATTTTTATTTTTCTTTTGTAGTTATTTCTATTCGAAATCCTTAAAGAAAACGATATTGTATTAAATACTTCCAAAAAAATATTTGTTTTATTTAGTAGTTTTTTTCATTTAAACTGTTTAAGTATTTTAAATAAAAGGTGCTTAAGCATTCAATTAAATTCATATAGAAAATAATATATTTATGTTAAGGATCAAAAAATAAATATATAAAGAAAATTATTTAAATAAAATATTTATATGAAGAAAAGAATTTCAAGTCGTAAAAGTAGCTTATTAACGACATTATAATCTATACTAATAATTAAAAATTTTTACCATAAACCCAGGTTTTATTAAGTATTCGAATTATCAAAAAAATTTTATTAATCTTTTAAAATTACTTTTCATAAACAAAACAATAGATTAAACGGTATAATATGGTCTAGACTAGACTATAAACTAGACTAGAGACTAGACTATAGACTACACTATAGACTAGACTATACACTAGACTATAGACTAGACTATAGACTAGACTATAGACTAAACTATAGACTAGACTATAGACTAGACTATAGAGTAGACTATAGACTAGAATATAGACTATAGACTAGACTATAGACTATAGACTATAGACTATAGACTATAGACTAGACTATAGACTAGACTAAAGACTAGACTATAGACTATATTATATACTAGACTAGACTGTAGCCTGTAGACTAGACTAGACTATAGACTAGACTATAGACTAGACTATAGACTAGACTATAGACTAGACTAAAGACTAGACTATAGACTAGACTATAGACTAGACTATAGACTAGACTATAGACTAGACTATAGACTAGACTATAGACTAGACTGGACTATAGACTAGACTGGACTATAGACTAGACTGGACTATAGACTAGACTGGACTATAGACTAGACTGGACTATAGACTAGACTGGACTATAGACTAGACTGGACTATAGACTAGACTGGACTATAGACTAGACTGGACTATAGACTAGACTGGACTATAGACTAGACTATAGACTAGACTAGACTAGACTAGACTAGACTATAGACTAGACTATAGACTAGACTATAGACTAGACTATAGACTAGACTATAGACTAGACTATAGACTAGACTATAGACTAGACTAGACTATAGACTAGACTATAGACTAGACTATAGACTAGACTATAGACTAGACTATAGACTAGACTATAGACTAGACTATAGACTAGACTATAGACTAGACTATAGACTAGACTATAGACTAGACTATAGACTAGACTATAGACTAGACTATAGACTAGACTATAGACTAGACTATAGACTAGACTATAGACTAGACTATAGACTAGACTATAGACTAGACTATAGACTAGAATATAGACTAGACTATAGACTAGACTATAGACTAGACTATAGACTAGACTATAGACTAGACTATAGACTAGACTATAGACTAGACTATAGACTAGACTATAGACTAGACTATAGACTAGACTATAGACTAGACTATAGACTAGACTATAGACTAGACTATAGACTAGACTATAGACTAGACTATAGACTAGACTATAGACTAGACTATAGACTAGACTATAGACTAGACTATAGACTAGACTATAGACTAGACTATAGACTAGACTATAGACTAGACTATAGACTAGACTATAGACTAGACTATAGACTAGACTATAGACTAGACTATAGACTAGACTATAGACTAGACTAGACTAGACTATAGACTAGACTATAGACTAGACTATAGACTAGACTATAGACTAGACTATAGACTAGACTATAGACTAGACTATAGACTAGACTATAGACTAGACTATAGACTAGACTATAGACTAGACTATAGAATAGACTATAGACTAGACTATAGACTAGACTATAGAATAGACTATAGAATAGACTATAGAATAGACTATAGAATAGACTATAGACTAGACTTAGACTAGATCAAAAGATCGATGCTTATCCTAAGAGCTGATAATTTTTTGCATTAACTCCTCGATTTTTTTTATCAAAAGTAGATTTTTTTATCCAAAACTCAATATTTTATGCAATTATAAAAAAAGTATTACAGATTTACGAAATTTAGAATAAAGTATTATGATCAGATCAGACCCTTTTATGAAATCGTTATAAAAATTCTGATCATTTTTTATTGGTATAGATTATAAAACAAACATGAATCTGTATAAAAATTTACAGAAGTTATAATCTGAAAGTACACAGAATAGAATTGAATTTTTGGCAAAAAAAGGAAAATTCATTAATAAAACATTTAAGAAAACAGCATTCAGAATACATCATACATAGATTATGGATCATAAAAATATATATATAGTTTTATATAGATAGATATACATACATACATATACATAAATATCAATTGAAAAAATATACATAAAACAAAATTATAAATTGAAAATAAAATCTCGATATCAGCATTAAAAACCTTATATAATCAAATAATAACCAAACTTACCTAGATATGGCCCTTAAGGGTCTTAAAGCTCTTAGGGTTCTTAAAGAGCGCAAAACTTTTAAATTTTCATTTTCCTCGATTAATAAAGAAAATACGGAAACCTTTATGTGGAATAAATGAAAATGAATTTCCTTAATTAACTAATTAATTATTAATAAATAATACTCACAAAAACTATGATAAAATCCAAAATGGTCCAAAAACTAGTAAAGTATTTGGAAAACCCCAAGGCCAACCATTTCAATACCATCTCAATGACAAATATCAAACAGAAGGAAAAATTTGTCCAGTATAAAATGCGCTTCAGCGATTTATTACTATCCAAATAGATGTCCTCGAAACATAATGTTATGCTGGAAGCGAAGATCAACACTAAAACAAACCACTCAAAGGCTGGAGTATCCACAACAGTCAAGACGGCCGTTCTGACGCGTGTCCAATGTTTAGCACTTTTGGTATCCATACAGGACATAAACCATGGACAGCGAAAGTAAAAGCTAAAAAATGAGATTTGAGAAATAAACGTAATCAAATGGATAAGGGGATGGATGATATACTCACTGTTCGTAACACTTTTGGGGGAAACAATCATCTGGCACTTTTGGTGGTTTCGTTTGTCCAAAACTTGGAAAAGTCATGGGATCATTGTATGCTCCCTGCGAGTTACGTCTCCCACCCACTGTGAGATCGTCTACGTAGGAGACCAGACAATGCCATGGTTTTTCAGTCAGTCGTGAGAACGTTGATTTCTGCGACTGGAGACCTTCGCCGTCTCTCTGCGTTATCGAATCACCGCCTGCCGCCAACAGCAGAGCCTCGCCGGGGGCAGTCAGTGCCATAACCGATGATGTATCGGCCGCACCCGAACTATGCGATTCGGTGCGTCCCGACTGAAAGGAAGCAGCTTTATCTAGCGACGATTGTGGATGCTTTGAGCGTTTGACATGCAATTTCGTATGCTGTGCTTCAACGCTACCCGGACCAGCCCTTGGGAGGAGAGGTGTGGTACGTGTTTGAGCCGTTGTGGCATGATAGTGTTGCTGATGTTCGGTAAGCGCCGTTAGGGGCGGTGTCGCCTTTAGCGATGACAATTGCGCCAGCGTATGGGGCTCTATCGACGACTTAAGCGAGGTTGGTGGTGTGGGTGGTACAGCGGCCGAGGAAGATTGTGAGCTATCGCGTTGTAACGAGGGCTGTTTCTGTTGCGTCTTATGCTGTTTCTGTTGAGCTTTAGTCAGTTGTTTGTGCAGCAGTAGATTTTCATAGGAATTTGTACTTTTCAACGAGAGACTATCGATCTTCATGGGTTCGGCCGTTAGACATTTGCGCGGTAAACGTTCTGATTCCATGCGCAGCGTAGAAATGGGTTTTTTCCTCCTCTGGCACTTCCTCGACGCGTTCGATGAGAGACATGCGCTTGAAACGATCGAATTGAGCACTAAATAAATCACTTTTTCGTCGCATGAAAGGTGAATGAGCGCCCGAGGCCTGTGTAGCAGCCACGGACATGGCTTCGACTGTGGCAAAAGGTGCCTGCATTTGATCACAGATTTTGCGTATTTCATTGGTTATGCTAAAATCATCATCGATTTTTCGTTGTTTTTCCAGACTACGTCGTTTGATTTTGGCCGAAGCCCGTGTGGAGGTGGCCGGCAAAGAGTGCTGGCGCCGGGGTACGGCAGAAAGATCATAGCTGTCGTAGGGATTTAAGGGCGCCACAACTTCATCGGCTGCCGTTCTTTCTGAGGCCCCTGTTATCACCGCTATATGTTCCAATATGGCCTTATTAGCTTCATCAGCTGCGGGCGAGGGTTCAGAGAGTGTAGATAGTCTACGCTCTAAAGAAGTCGTGGACTTTTTTATCTCCTCCAATTCCTTTTCAAAACTCTGTATAATATTGTCGAACTCGGAGTGTTCCACTAAAGGTAAATTATCACTGTCATGACCATTACCATTCGAGGAATGACTGCCATTACGACGCGATTCTATGGTTTGGAGTATGGAATTGGAGATGTAACTTAAATTCGATTTAATACTGCTGGTTGAGGGTTTACGTTCTTCCCGTCGGCCATCCACAACGATTAACGAATCCGTATCGGCTTCCATTATAGCAGAACCATAACCCACAGTATCGCTAAAATAATTGTTGCTATTATCGAGTATATCGTCCTGCAGAAATTGAAATAATTCCTTTTGATCACAATTCAACAGTTCTTCACGGAGGTTGGCCTGATTCGACAGCAGTTCCTCGTGCTCCATGGAAATCGTGTTCAATGAATGACGCGAATGACCATCCTCATCGGACTTTAGACTGCGGGAAGGAATTAATGATCTCTGCGATTGATCGCTCGACTGTGACAGACGATCCAGGGACTTGCGATAGCTGGGCGATCGGGTTAGCAACGATTTTTGATACTGTAGATAAGATTCATCATGTTCCTCGCTGCAATGACGCGTTGAACTGCGTTCCAGCAAGGAATCAGCACGCATATAGGAACCGCTACGTTCTTGCAACGAATCGGCACGCATATAGGAACCGCTGCGTTCTTGCAATGAATCGGCACGCATATAAGAACCACTACGCTGATCATTGGCGTACGGGTCCGTATCAGTCGAATTGTATTGACCCATCAGCTGCAGTTCTATCGATTCGGTATACGTTGTGGGTTCATCACGTGAATCATTTGGCTGCGTACCAAATCCGGAAGACATTTGATGTTGTAAACGACGATCTACTTGAGGATTTAAGCTATTATTGTCTAATTGGCAGGAGCTGGCAACAGTGCCATCAAACGATGGCATTGCAGGTTGCTGCTGTTGATACAGCAACTGTAATGCTGGCTGTTGGTGTTGCTGATGATGGTGATGATGCTGCTGCAGCGAACCACCACCGCTCAGCATTGAATGTGTTAATTGTTGTGAAGAATATGATTTTTTATCATCTTCCGTTTCGACACCATCCGCAATAGTGTGTAGGCTTCCTTTTAAAGGTATTTGATAGCCAAAATCGGAACCAGAAACTGGGCGATTCATAGATTCCTGCAAGTAATTTAAATTTGGAAACTCTTTCTCTATATAAAGAAATTAACCACTCACCTGATAGCTCAGTCTGTGAAATTTTGTTTCCGATATTAGACCCGGTTTATCGATTGTTGCGGCTGCCGCTGCTTGTTGGGCTTCAATGACAATCTGCTGAAATTTCGTAGCATATTTACGCTCTTTACGTTCCTTACGCTCTTGACGTTTCTTACGTATCAAGTCTCTAACTCTTTCTATGCTGCGAGCTAATTTCGATTCTTCGCCTACTTCCTGAAGTTGTTTAGGAGATTTATGCAATTAGTTTAATTATTTTGTAAATATCAAATACTATTTTAATTATATTCAAAATCAAAAATATATATATTCGATACAATTAGCCAATCTTATAATACTAAATTAACTGAAATATATTTAGAACACAACCAATGCTTAAGCTTTTATTCAACCAATATTTTTTTTCAAAATTTCTTCTAATTTTTTTTAACTAATTAATAACTACTCGTTTATAAATTTCTACAGAATTTTAACATGCAAATTCATATTTTATGAACAAAATAATAAACATCTTAACTACAATTTTGTTTTTTTCAGAAATTTTTCTTTAAATACTTAAATGCCAAACATTTTGCAAACAAAATAATATATTAAAAAAAAAAAAAAACAAAGCTTAAAAATCATTTCTTGGGAGTTTGTAAGTATTGGGGTTTTTAAAGCTAAAATTACCTTTTTCTTGAAAATCTGTCAAGTTTATTTTTATAGTATTTTTATGGTGTATAAGTTTTAGATTTTTTTAAGTGTTTTTATGTTTATTAACACGGGTGCACATTTATTTAATTTTAGATTTTTTTTAATTAAGTGTTTTAGTGCAAATTTTTTTTATACATTTGCAGAAAGTTTTTAAACAAAAACAGTTTGTAATAGTAGTAGTAAGTAGTAGAAGTAATATTTAGTATTTTAATGTTTTTTTAAGGTTTGAGTTTTTAGTTAAAGTTTAGCATTAATAATACACATATATATAGAGTTTTACACACACACACACACAGATATACGAGAAGGAAGACAATAAAATAGTTGTTTTATTTAATTAAATTTTTTAGAAACATTTGTAATAATAAAGAAATCTTATAAATAAAATAGAAACTATTAAAAATGTTTTGAGTTTTAAAAGGATATCAAACTTAAGATTTGGAACTGACTTTAATCCAGTTAGTCTACAGTCTAGTCTTTAATCCAGTCTATATTCTAGTCTTTAGTCTAGTCTATAGTCTAGTCTATAGTCTAGTCTATAGTCTAGTCTATAGTCTAGTCTATAGTCTAGTCTATAGTCTAGTCTATAGTCTAGTCTATAGTCTAGTCTATAGTCTAGTCTATAGTCTGTCTATAGTCTAGTCTATAGTCTAGTCTATAGTCTAGTCTATAGTCTAGTCTATAGTCGAGTCTATAGGCCTAGTTCTATATCTAGTCTATAGTCTAGTCTAGAGTCCTAGTCTATAGTCTAGTCTATAGTCTAGTCTATAGTCTAGTCTAATAGGTCTAGTCTATAGTCTAGTCCTATAGTCTAGTCTATAGTCTAGTCTAATAGTCCTAGTCTATAGTCGAGTCTATAGTCTAGTCTATAGTCTAGTTCGATAGTCTAGTCGATAGTCTAGTCTATAGTCTAGTCTATAGTCTAGTCTATAGGCTAGTCGATAGTCCTATCTATAGTCTAGTCTATAGTCTAGTCTATAGTCCTAGTCTATAGTCTAGTCTATAGTCTAGTCTATAGTCTAGTCATAGTCCGAGGCTATAGTCCTAGTCTATAGTCCTAGTCTATAGTCTAGTCTATAGTCGAGTCTATAGTCTATTCCTATAGTCTAAGTCTATAGTCTAGTCTATAGTCTAGTCTATAGTCTAGTCTATAGTCTAGTCTATAGTCTAGTCTAATAGCTAGTCTATAGTCTAGTCATATGTCCTAAGTCTATAGTCTAGTCTATAGTTCTAGTCTATAAGTCTAGTCTATAGTCTAGTCTATAGTCTAGTCTATAGTCTAGTCTATAGTCTAGTCTATAGTCTAGTCTATAGTCTAGTCTATAGTCTAGTCTATAGTCTAGTCTATAGTCTAGTCTATAGTCTAGTCTATAGTCTAGTCTATAGTCTAGTCTATAGTCTAGTCTATAGTCTAGTCTATAGTCTAGTCTATAGTCTAGTCTATAGTCTAGTCTATAGTCTAGTCTATAGTCTAGTCTATAGTCTAGTCTATAGTCTAGTCTATAGTCTAGTCTATAGTCTAGTCTATAGTCTAGTCTATAGTCTAGTCTATAGTCTAGTCTATAGTCTAGTCTATAGTCTAGTCTATAGTCTAGTCTATAGTCTAGTCTATAGTCTAGTCTATCTCTAGTCTAGTCTATATAGTCTAGTCATAGTCTAGTCTATAGTCTAGTCTATAGTCTAGTCTATAGTCTAGTCTATAGTCTAGTCTATAGTCTAGTCTATAGTCTAGTCTATAGTCTAGTCTAGTTATAGTCTAGTCTATAGTCTAGTCTATAGTCTAGTCTATAGTCTAGTCTATAGTCTAGTCTATAGTCTAGTCTATAGTCTAGTCTATAGTCTAGTCTATAGTCTAGTCTATAGTCTAGTCTATAGTAGTCTATAGTCTAGTCTATAGTCTAGTCTATAGTCTAGTCCTATAGTCTAGTCTATAGTCTAGTCTATAGTCTAGCTATAGTCTAGTCTATAGTCTAGTCTATAGTCTAGTCTATAGTCTAGTCTATAGTCTAGTCTATAGTCTAGTCTATAGTCTAGTCTATAGTCTATCTATAGTCTAGTCTATAGGTCTAGTCATTAGTCTAGTCCTAAGTCTAGTCTATAGTCTAGTCTATAGTCTAGTCTATAGTCTAGTCTATAGTCTAGTCATAGTCTAGTCTATAGTCTAGTCTATAGTCTAGTCTATAGTCTAGTCCTATAGTCTAGTCCATAGTCTAGCTATCGTCAGTCTATAGGCAGTCTAGGTCATCTATAGTCTAGTCTATAGTCTAGTCTATAGTCTAGTCTATAGTCTAGTCTATAGTCTAGTCTATAGTCTAGTACTATAGTCTAGTCTATAGTCTAGTCTATAGTCTAGTCTATAGTCTAGTCTATAGTCTAGTCTATAGTCTAGTCTATAGTCTAGTCTATAGTCTAGTCTATAGTCTAGTATATAGTCTAGTCATAGTCTAGTCTATAGTCTAGTCTATCTAGTCTAGTCTAGTCTATAGTCAGTCTATAGTCTAGTCTAATAGTCTAGTCTATAGTCTAGTCTATAGTCTAGTCTATAGTCCTAGGCTATAGTCTGAGTCTATAGTCTAGTCTCTATTAGTCTAGTCTAGTCCTATAGTCTAGTCTATAGTCTAGTCTTATAGTCTAGTCTAGAGTCTAGTCCTATGTCTAGTCTAGTCTGTCTATAGTCTAGTCTATAAGTCGAGTCTATTAGTCTAGTCTAGTCTATAGTCCTAGTCTATAGTCTAGTCGATAGTCTAGTCTATAGTCGAGTCTATAGTCTAGTCTATAGTCATAGTCTATAGTCTAGTTCTTAATAGTCTAGTCTATAGTCTAGTCCTTAGTCTAGTCTATAGTCTATCTATAGTCTAGTCTATAAGTCTAGTCTATAGTCTAGGTCTATAGTCTAGTCTATAAGTCTTAGTCGATAGTCTATCGAGATCCTAGTCTATAGTCTAGTCTAGATCTAGTCGTAGAGGCTAGTCTAGTCCTTAGTGCTTAGTCTAGTCTATAGTCTAGTCTATAGTCTAGTCTATAGTCTAGTCTATAGTCTAGTCTATAGTCTAGATAGTCTAGTCTATAGTTTAGTCTATAGTCTAGTCTATAGTCTAGTCTATAGTCTAGTCTATAGTCTAGTCTATAGTCTAGTCTATAGTCTAGTCTATAGTCTAGTCTATAGTCTAGTCTATAGTCTAGTCTATAGTCTAGTCTATAGTCTAGTCTATAGTCTAGTATATGTCTAGTCTATAGTCTAGTCTATAGTCTAGTCTATAGTCTAGTCTATAGTCTAGTCTATAGTCTAGTCTATAGTCTAGTCTATAGTCTAGTCTATAGTCTAGTCTATAGTCTAGTCTATAGTCTAGTCTATAGTCTAGTCTATTGTCTATCTTAGTCTAGTCTATAGTCTAGTCTATAGTCTAGTCTATAGTCGTCTATAGTCTAGTCTATAGTCTAGTCTATAGTCTAGTCTATAGTCTAGTCTATAGTCTAGTCTATAGTCTAGTCTATAGTCTAGTCTATAGTCTATAGTCTAGTCTATAGTCTAGTCTATAGTCTAGTCTATAGTCTAGTCTATAGTCTAGTCTATAGTCTAGTCTATAGTTAGTCTAGTCTAGTCTATAGTCTAGTCTATAGTCTAGTCTATAGTCTAGTCTATAGTCTAGTCTATAGTCTAGTCTATAGTCTAGTCTATAGTCTAGTCTATAGTCTAGTCTATAGTCTAGTCTATAGTCTAGTCTATAGTCTAGTCTATAGTCTAGTCTATAGTCTAGTCTATAGTCTAGTCTATAGTCTAGTCTATAGTCTAGTCTATAGTCTAGTCTATAGTCTAGTCTATAGTCTAGTCTATAGTCTAGTCTATAGTCTAGTCTATAGTCTAGTCTATAGTCTAGTCTATAGTCTAGTCTATAGTCTAGTCTATAGTCTAGTCTATAGTCTAGTCTATAGTCTAGTCTATAGTCTAGTCTATAGTCTAGTCTATAGTCTAGTCTATAGTCTAGTCTATAGTCTAGTCTATAGTCTAGTCTATAGTCTAGTCTATAGTCTAGTCTATAGTCTAGTCTATAGTCTAGTCTATAGTCTAGTCTAGTCTATAGTCTAGTCTATAGTCTAGTCTATAGTCTAGTCTATAGTCTAGTCTATAGTCTAGTCTATAGTCTAGTCTATAGTCTAGTCTATAGTCTAGTCTATAGTCTAGTCTATAGTCTAGTCTAGTCTAGTCTAGTCTAGTCTATAGTCTAGTCTATAGTCTAGTCTATAGTCTAGTCTATAGTCTAGTCTATAGTCTACTTTATAGACTGCTTTTAGTCTAGTCTATAGTATACTTTTAGTCTAGTCTATAGTCTACTTTATAGGCTAATCTATAGTCTAGTCTTTAGTCCATTCTATAATCCTGTCTGTAGTATATTCTGGAATATAGTTTAGTCTCTAGTCTGCAATATTGTTTACCATTTCGTCTGTCTAACCAGTAATATGGACTGTAGTCTAGCTTAGTCTATAGTTTGGGCTATAGCCTTAACTAAAGTCGGAACTACAATATATCTTATAGTCGGAACCATAAACCTTATAGTAGATTTGTCAGGTCTAAAGTTTAGATTTTTTCTGGACTTCAGTTCGACTATGTTCTATTCGGACTCTATTAGTATTATCTTGTCTTAAGTCAGAATTTTGTTACTCATTACATTATCCCCGAAGATAATTTAACAAACTCAAAACATCTTTTTTTGTTATAATAAATATTAAACTTAAATTCAATAAGAAATTAACAAATAATGATTAATGTAATTATAATATTTTTGTATTACAAATAATACGATTGAAATCGTATACAGTGAATGACATAATAAATACTCTGAGATAAAAATTCTGCTCAAATAATTGAAGAATTAATATAGTTATTTATATTATAGCAACAAAATTGTTTAAATCATTTACTTAACATGATTATTTAGCTATTAAAAGTAGATCATTCATTCATCATATAAATTTCTGATATTTTTATATTGAAATCATTCACTGTATAATAAAATTCTCAAAATAAAAGGTCTGAATTTTAAGATTTCAATATGAATAGTATATCACCTCAGAGTTTAAATTGTCAAGAAATTAACATTACTTTTGGCGCAGAATCTTAAGAGAACAAACAATTCAACTCATGACGACTACATGATCACAAAAAAGATCAAGTTATTCATTGAAATTTGATAAAATTCTATAGAAATTATTTCTATAAAAAAACCTTTTATTTTTGATGAACTAATAAATCACAACAACACTTAAAGTGCAAAGCAGTTAAATAACTTAAATTTCTAAACAAATATAAACTTTTAAACTTCTATAACAACTCTAACATCAATAGCAACAACTTCTATTAAAAAAGTTTTGTTTTCTTTTAAGAAAAACTATTAAAGCTTGCTTTTTTTAAAGAAGAAAAATTAATTATCCTGCTGTTATCATTTTTGCTTCATTTTATTATTTAAACAAAAAATAATTTATTTATTTTATGATTATTTAAAAAAATAAGACATAACACATATACTGAGCTCACACTTATTTAAAAAAATATATTTTTTTTTCAACATTTTCAGTATCACAATCAATCTTTATAACGCACATTTAAATGACACTGAATTGTGATTCAAACCAAAAATAAAATACGTAAATCAGACATTAAAATATAAATGTATGAAATTTGACGAAAAACTAAGCATGCATTTTACCTCTTTTTTGGACTTTAACTCCTCCGAATTGAAACTATTGAGCAACAAAGCCAAGAACAAGTTTAGAACCATAAAATTGCCCATTACTAAAGTGGGTAGAAAAATGGCAAAACAAGAAGAGGCACCTTGCTGAAAAGTAGAAAGAAAATTAGAAACATTTTAATAAAAGTCTGAAATATAGAGTGACTATAATCCGGACTATAGACCTACTATAGTCTAGACTATAATCCGACTATAGTCTGGTTTATAGACTAACTATTGTTTGAACTAAAAACGGACTATTGTCTCGACTAAAGACTGAATGTAACTGGCTCATAGATTGACTATTTCCGGTGTATAAAATGACTATGACTAAATATTATAGACTAGACTATAGACTAGACTATAGACTAGACTATAGACTAGACTATAGACTAGACTATAGACTAGACTATAGACTAGACTATAGACTAGACTATAGACTAGACTATAGACTAGACTATAGACTAGACTATAGACTAGACTATAGACTAGACTATAGACTAGACTATAGACTAGACTATAGACTAGACTATAGACTAGACCATAGACTAGACTATAGACTAGACTATAGACTAGACTACAGAATAGACTATAAACTAGACTATAGACTAGACTATAAACTAGACTATAGACTAGACTATAGACTAGACTATAGACTAGACTATAGACTAGACTATAGACTGGACTATAGACTAGACTATAGACTAGACTATAGACTAGACTATAGACTAGACTATAGACTAGCCTATAGACTAGACTATAGACTAGACTATAGACTAGACTATAGACTAAACTATAGACTAGACTATAGACTAGACTATAGACTAGACTATAGACTAGACTATAGACTAGACTATAGACTAGACTATAGACTAGACTGTAGACTAGACTATAGACTAGACTAGACTAGACTAAACTAGACTAGACTAGACTAGACTAGACTAGACTAGACTATACTAGACTAGACTAGACTAGACTAGACTAGACTAGACTAGACTATACTAGACTAGACTAGACTAGACTAGACTAGACTAGACTAGACTAGACTAGACTAGACTAGACTATGACTATAGACTAGACTAGACTAGACTAGACTAGACTAGACTAGACTAGACTAGACTAGACTAGACTAGACTACTAGACTATAGACTATAGACTATAGACTAGACTAGACTAAAGACTAGACTATAGACTAGACTATAGACTAGACTATAGACTAGACTATAGACTAGACTATAGACTAGACTATAGACTAGACTATAGACTAGACTATAGACTAGACTATAGACTAGACTATAGACTAGACTATAGACTAGACTATAGACTAGACTATAGACTAGACTATAGACTAGACTATAGACTAGACTATAGACTAGACTATAGACTAGACTATAGACTAGACTATAGACTAGACTATAGACTAGACTATAGACTAGACTAGACTAGACTATAGACTAGACTATAGACTAGACTATAGACTAGACTATAGACTAGACTATAGACTAGACTATAGACTAGACTATAGACTAGACTATAGACCAGACTTTAGACCAGACTATGACTATAGACTAGACTATAGACTAGACTATAGACTAGACTATAGACTAGACTATAGACTAGACTATAGACTAGACTATAGACTAGACTATAGACTAGACTATAGACTAGACTATAGACTAGACTATAGACTAGACTATAGACTAGACTATAGACTAGACTATAGACTAGACTATAGACTAGACTATAGACTAGACTATAGACTAGACTATAGACTAGACTATAGACTAGACTATAGACTAGACTATAGACTAGACTATAGACTAGACTATAGACTAGACTATAGACTAGACTATAGACTAGATATAGACTAGACTATAGACTAGACTATAGACTAGACTATAGACTAGACTATAGACTAGACTATAGACTAGACTATAGACTAGACTATAGACTAGACTATAGACTAGACTATAGACTAGACTATAGACTAGACTATAGACTAGACTATAGACTAGACTATAGACTAGACTATAGACTAGACTATAGACTAGACTATAGACTAGACTATAGACTAGACTATAGACTAGACTATAGACTAGACTATAGACTAGACTATAGACTAGACTATAGACTAGACTATAGACTAGACTATAGACTAGACTATAGACTAGACTATAGACTAGACTATAGACTAGACTATAGACTAGACTATAGACTAGACTATAGACTAGACTATAGACTAGACTATAGACTAGACTATAGACTAGACTATAGACTAGACTATAGACTAGACTATAGACTAGACTATAGACTAGACTATAGACTAGACTATAGACTAGACTATAGACTAGACTATAGACTAGACTATAGACTAGACTAACTAGACTATAGACTAGACTATAGACTAGACTATAGACTAGACTATAGACTAGACTATAGACTAGACTATAGACTAGACTATAGACTAGACTATAGACTAGACTATAGACTAGACTATAGACTAGACTATAGAACTAGACTATAGACTAGACTATAGACTAGACTATAGACTAGACTATAGACTAGACTATAGACTAGACTATAGACTAGACTATAGACTAGACTATAGACTAGACTATAGACTATAGACTAGACTATAGACTAGACTAGACTAGACTATAGACTAGACTATAGACTAGACTATAGACTAGACTATAGATAGACTATAGACTAGACTATAGACTAGACTATAGACTAGACTATAGACTAGACTATAGACTAGACTATAGACTAGACTATAGACTAGACTATAGACTAGACTATAGACTAGACTATAGACTAGACCTATAGACTAGACTATAGACTAGACTATAGACTAGACTAATAGACTAGACCTATAGATTAGACTATAGACTAGACTATAGACTAGACTACAGACTAGACTATAGACTAGACTATAGACTAGAACTATAGACTAGACTACAGACTAGACTAGACTATAGACTAGATTATAGACTATAGACTAGACTATAGACTAGACTAGTCTACACTAGACTAGACTATAGACTAGACTATAGACTAGACTATAAACTAACTAACTTTAGTCTGCACTATAGACCTACCATATTGTGGATTATTGACTATCTTTATACTAACTTTAGTCTAGTTAAGACTATAGTCTAGACTACAGACTGTTTTTAGTCAGGACTATAGGTTGAGTATACCATGGACTGTAGACTGATCATAGTCTGAACTATAAGTTATATGTAGTTATAAATTAAAGATTATTAAATATTTACCTCTTCTTCAGCTCTCATACAATCCCATAAAGGTTCAATCCATTCTCCGCATAAGATACGAAAAATCATCATAAAGGAATGGAAAAAATCATTGAAATTCCATCTAAAAAAATGAAATAAATCAAGAGAATTAAAAACGAATCTTAAATACTAAGAAAGAACAAAGGTGTATCGAAAAATCTTAATACCTAAATCAATATACTTAAGCCATAAATTTTAATATATAACGTTCATTTTCCTACCTTGGCACTGGATCTGGTTCAAATTTTTCTGGCGTATAGTCTTTTGAAAATAGTTGCATGCCAATAACGGCAAATATATAAATGACAATGACCAATATCAAAGTTAGATTACCCAAAGCACCAATTGTCGATATAATAATGCTCAATAATACTTTCATAGTAGTCCAAGATTGAGCCAGTTTAAGGACCCTTAACTTAAGTTAATAAATAAAGAATAAAATAAAAAAAGTTAAGATAAAATGTTTTCACTTTTCCTTAAAAAAAAAAAAATACAAAACTTACCAATCTCAAGCCCCTTAAAACACTTAAACCATCGACCAGCTCAAATATAATGTCCAACAAGGAAGCCGTAACAATAATTAAATCGAAAATATTCCAGCCACAAAGAAAAAACTCTTTGGACAGGGCCATCAATTTAATGATACACTCAAAGGTGAAAATGGAAGTGAAAACCTTAAGTGAAATTATTTTGTGTTAATTAATACAGAGTAAAAAAATGTTTTCAATGATAATTCTTCATTATAATGAAATTTTTCATAAATCTTTTACCCACCTTATTCCCCACATCCAAGGCATTGCGAAAACTCTCACTCATGCCATGATGTTCCATGGCTAAAAATGCTGTATTCAATACAATACACAACGTTATGGCCAATTCAAATAGGGGATCGCGTACAACTTTATAAAGGCAATTTTGAAATTGCAACCAACCCTCGTAGTCAATACAACATTGAACACATCTATCACAATTACGATCAGGAAGATCATCTGTAAAATGACAAACGACGTTATTAAAAAGTTTAAAAATTGTTTCTTAAGTAAACGGATTAATCGTCTATAGTCTAGTTCGGACTATAGTCCAGACCATAGTTCATTTATAGTCCAGACTATAGTTAATCTATAGGCCAGAATATAGTCAGTTTATAGTACAGAATATAGTCAGTGTATAGTCCAGACTAAACTCTGTATATTGTCTAGACTATGGTCAGTCTATGGTCCAGACTATAGTCAGGCTGTAGTTCTGACTTTAGTCAGTCTATAGTCCAGTCTATAGTCCAGACTATAGTCAGTCTACAGTCCAGACTATAGTCAGTCTATAGTACATACTATAGTTAGTCTATAGTACAGACTATAGTCAGTCTATAGTCCAGACTATTGTCAGTCTATTGTGCAGACTAAAGTCGGTCTATAGTCCAGACTATAGCCAGTCCGTAGTACAAACTGTAGTCAGTCCGTAGTCCACACTATAGTCAGTCCGTATTCCAGACTATAGTCGTCTATAGTCCAGAGTATAGTCGGTCTTTATTACAGACTATAGTTAGTCTATAGTTCAGATTATTGTCAATCTATAGACCAGACTGTAGTCAAGTTATAGCCCAGACTCTAGTCAGTCTTTAGTCTAGACTATAGTCTGACTGTAGTCCAAATTATAGTCAGTCTATAGTCCAGACTATAGTCAGTCAGTATTCCAGTCTATAGTCCAAACATTTCACACCTTGAAATCAATTCAAAACAACACTTACCGATTACAACAATTTCGGAAGAGTATTCCGGATGTAAAGCATAAATATTATGCTTCTTAATGCGTGCTATATTACCATTACACTTAATTAAGCGCACCTCCCGCGGCGACAGAGCTAACGTTACAGCCGTATGATCATTTTGTGTATCGGTAGCCGAAACATTGACAACTTCGGAAGCCGTTATATCCTGCTCATCATGATCATCCACAACACCCGAATCATCTTGTGATGATTCACGATTTACCCCACTGGAATTTGAACTCGCCTGACGACTGGGCATAAGTGGATGGGAGGGATATAACATATTGGGATTCTTTGCAGCATCGTCTTGAAAGCATATGCGTGACTGACGATTTTGTTGTTGCTGCTGCTGTTGTTGTTGCTGTTGTTTGTCTCCGTGTGTCGTCTTCTCATCGGAGTGTTCACATTTCAAGGCTAAATCGGTAGGACGTTCACAGCCGCTGTGACGTGGACTAGGACTGGGTGTTGGCGTGAGTGAATCATTTTTACTGTGATGCTGTTGTTAAGTTAGAAATAGGTTATATCAAGCTTAAATGATGTTAATAGTTTTATTAGAATATTTACCGTTCCATTGCCATTACTGTCCGTAGCATTGCCGCCTTCTTTGCCCGTTCCTTTGGGACACTTTTTTCTTCTCGTCTTCTTTTTACTATAGGAGGCCAATAAAACACCTTTACGCGAATCTATCTTCTTTTTATTATTACTTTTATTTAATTTTTTTACATTCAAAACGGACGGGTCGAAGCTAAATGTCGAATCATCTCGATGATCCAATAAGTCTTTTTTGCGTTCCTTAAAAGTAAAAATAAAAAAAATGTAATAAATAATGTTTCCGGCCATTTTCTTTAATTTCTCCACTCACTTCATTTGTTATTTCGGCTTCTTCCTCGTAACTTAGAGCGACTACGGCTAACATTAGATTAATTAAATAAAATGAACCAAAAAACACAACCACTGTAAAAAATGACACACTCATTGGCCCCGATGTGGCCAACACCATATTGTACACATTCTCCCAATAGTCCAATGTTATCAATTGAAATGTTGTCAACATCGACCACATGAAATTATCGAAATTCGTATAACCATGATTGGGATTTTCGCCAACGCACAGGCATGTATAACCCATTGGACAATGACGGGCGCCCGTTAAATTACCGCACAACATGGGCAGCTCCTCATCGTCATACAACCAATTTTCAGTGTCGTTGATCCATCTAGAAAAAAAGAGTTTCAGGTTAAAAGTGTTGAAATAATTAAGATAAACGTGGGTAATATTCGGCTTGACCGATAGTCGGAACTATGGAATAGTCTATAGTTGAGACTAAAGAACACTTTATAGTCGAGACTATAGAACTGTCTATAGTCAATGCTATAGAACAGTCTTTATTCGAGGCTATATAACAATATATAGTCGAGGCTATAGAACAGTCTATAGTCGAGGCTATAGAACAATCTATAGTCGAGGCTATAGAACAATCTATAGTCGGACTATAGACAAGTCTATAGTCGAGGCTATAGAACAATCTATAGTCGAGGCTATAGAACAATCTATAGTCGAGGCTATAGAACAATCTATAGTCGAGGCTATAGAACAATCTATAGTCGAGGTTATAGAACAGTCTATAGTCGAGGCTATAGAAAAATCTATAGTCGAGGCTATAGAAAAGTCTATAGTCGAGGCTATAGAACAATCTATAGTCGAGGCTATAGAATAATCTATAGTCGAGGCTATAGAACAATCTATAGTCGAGGCTATAGAAAAGTCTACAGTCGAGGCTATAGAACAATCTATAGTCGAGGCTATAGAATAATCTATAGTCGAGGCTATAGAACAATCTATAGTCGAGGCTATAGAACAGTCTATAGTCGAGGCTATAGAACAATCTATAGTCGAGGCTATAGAACAATCTATAGTCGAGGCTATAGAACAATCTATAGTCGAGGCTATAGAACAGTCTATAGTCGAGGCTATAGAACAATCTATAGTAGAGGCTATAGAAAAGTCTATAGTCGAGGCTATAGAACAATCTATAGTCGAGGCTATAGAACAATCTATAGTCGATGCTATAGAACAGTCTTTAGTAGAGGCTATAGAAAAGTCTATAGTCGAGGCTATAGATCAGTCTATAGTCGAGGCTATAGAACAGTCTATAGTCGAGGATATATAGTCAAGGCTATAGAACAATCTATAGTCGAGGCTATAGAATAATCTATAGTCGAGGCTATAGAACAATCTATAGTCGAGGCTATAGAACAATCTATAGTCGAGGCTATAGAACAATCTATAGTCGAGGCTATAGAACAGTCTATAGTCGAGGCTATAGAACAGTCTATAGTCGAGGCTATAGAACAATCTATAGTAGAGGCTATAGAAAAGTCTATAGTCGAGGCTATAGAACAATCTATAGTCGAGGCTATAGAACAATCTATAGTCGAGGCTATAGAACAATCTATAGTCGATGCTATAGAACAGCCTTTAGTCGAGGCTATAGAACAGTCTATAGTCGATGCTATGGAAAAGTCTATAGTCGATGCTATGGAAAAGTCTATAGTCGATGCTATGGAAAAGTCTATAGTCAAGGCTATAGAAAAGTCTATAGTCGAGGCTATAGAACAGTCTATAGTCGAGGTTACAAAACAGTCTATAGTCGAGGCTATAGAAAAATCTATAGTCGAGGCTATAGAAAAGTCTATAGTCGAGACTATAGAACAATCTATAGTCGAGGCTATAGAATAATCTATAGTAGAGGCTATAGAAAAGTCTATAGTCGAGGCTATAGAACAATCTATAGTCGAGGCTATAGAACAATCTATAGTCGAGGCTATAGAACAATCTATAGTCGAGGCTATAGAACAATCTATACTCGAGGCTATAGAACAATCTATAGTCGAGGCTATAGAACAGTCTATAGTCGAGGCTATAGAACAGTCTATAGTCGAGGCTATAGAACAATCTATAGTAGAGGCTATAGAAAAGTCTATAGTCGAGGCTATAGAACAATCTATAGTCGAGGCTATAGAACAATCTATAGTCGATGCTATAGAACAGTCTTTAGTCGAGGCTATAGAAAAGTCTATAGTCGAGGCTGTAGATCAGTCTATAGTCGAGGCTATAGAACAGTCTATAGTCGAGGCTATGGAAAATTCTATAGTCAAGGCTATCGAACAATCTATAGTCGAGGCTATAGAATAATCTATAGTCGATGCTATAGAACAATCTATAGTCGATGCTATAGAACAGTCTTTAGTCGAGGCTATAGAAAAGTCTATAGTCGAGGCTATAGATCAGTCTATAGTCGAGGCTATAGAACAGTCTATAGTCGAGGCTATAGAACAATCTATAGTAGAGGCTATAGAAAAGTCTATAGTCGAGGCTATAGAACAATCTATAGTCGAGGCTATAGAACAATCTATAGTCGATGCTATAGAACAGTCTTTAGTCGAGGCTATAGAAAAGTCTATATAGTCGAGGCTATAGAACAGTCTATAGTCGAGGCTATAGAACAGTCTATAGTTGAGGCTATAGAACAATCTATAGTCGAGGCTATAGAACAATCTATAGTCGAGGCTATAGAACAGTCTATAGTCGATGCTATGGAAAATTCTATATTCGAGGCTATAGAAAAGTCTATAGTCGAGGCTATAGAACAGTCTATAGTCGACGCTATAGAACCGTCTATAGTCGAGGCTATAGAACAGTCTATAGTCGAGGCTATAGAACTGTCTATAGTCGACGCTATAGAACCGTCTATAGTCGAAGCTATAGAACAGTCTATAGTCGAGGCTATAGAACAGTCTATAGTCAAGGCTATAGAACATTATATAATCCAGACTATAGTAAAGTCTGTAGTCAAGCCTATAGAACAGTCTATAGCCGATATTATAGAACAGTCTATAGTCGAGGCTATAAAACTGTCTATAGTCAAGGCTATGGGACAGTTTATAGTTGAGAACAGTCTACAGTCTAGACTATAAAAGCTCTATAGTCGTATTGTCAGAACAGTATGGATACTATAGAATAGTTCATAATCGATACTATAAAATAGTGGGGATATAAATAAATTCAAAATAGAAAAACCTACAATCTCCATTCAAGATCTGAAGTATTCGACCATTCATCGGGTACATTTTTAACACATTTATTACGTAATTCTCCCATGTAAACCTATTTATAAATAGAAAACAAAAGAGAAATTAATAAAGATTTTAGTACACAAACACAAAACAACAGAATTTGAAAATAGTCGGGACCCAGGGACTGGAGCATACTTTTTTGAATACGAATCTGACCTCTGAGTTTTTCTAACACATCAGCTTTTCGAGATATCTTAACACCAAGATGAAAGAAATCTCGTTTGTATCCAATTTCAAAGTCTGAGTTCAGATTCGGAATCACTACCTTAGAAAAGTATACTTCAATCCCACGAGAACAAATTTGTTGATCTGTACAATGAAAAACAACAACAAAATCAACCAACTTACCTGCAGTGCAAATAGTGCAAAGACCATTAAACAAAATATGGTCAACGTCATGACCTCGGCCAATTGACGAAATGAGTGCAGTAGTGCATTAATAATAGTCTTTAAACCTGGCATTATAGAAACAGTCTTTAAAGCTCTCAACACACGAAATGTACGCAACCCGGCCAAGTTGCCTACATCCATGCCAATGGTGGCATAACCACTGGCTATGACCACAAAATCCAACCAATTCCAAGGATTGCGCAAATATGTGTATTTATTGAGCAGGAAGCCTTTGGCAATGATTTTTATAACCATTTCAATGGTATAAATCGCTAGGAAGATATATCTGTAAAAGGGAAGAATTAAAAATATACAAACATACACAACATTATACCACATAAATAAGACACTGGTAGCCCAGGAAAAGTAGATCAGTAGTCATATACACACACACACATAGAGAGAGATATTGAAAGAAATTATTTCCTCACAACCAAAGTTTAGAAAGAATTAATAGTACTGATTGATTGCTTGATTTGATTGACTGAATTTTTTTTCATGCAAGGTTAATGATTATTTGGGGGGATTAGTTAGTTAGTTAGCTTTCAATGATTTCTATTTTGAATGTTAAACATGTATTAATTCTTCCTAATTTCGATTGCTAACTTACTCAGCTTCTTCGACTGTTTCGGTCATGGCTAAAAAAATACAGTTAAACAATATTGTAGCCATAACGCAATAATCGAAATACTGATTTGTTGCTATATACACGCATACTCGTCTCGCCATACTCCAGGGATGAAATAGAAATAAACTTTTTGTGCCCGTAAAGCGATGTATGTAGTTTTTCCGAAAACGTTTCGAAACCACACAGAAAGTCTGGAAAAAAAAAGAAAATTTTGAATAGTAAATAAAAGTTCAAAAGCAGCAGAAGATATGATAATAATAGAGTAGTCTATAGTTTGGACTATAAAGTTGTATATACATAGCGTGAACTATAGTCTGGACTATACAACAGTCTATAGTGTGGACTGTTCTATAATCCAGACTACAGACTGTTCTATAATCCAGACTATAGAACTATCTATAGTGTGGACTATACAACAGTCTATAGTCTGGACTATAGAACAGTCTATAGTCTGGACTATAGAACAGTCTATAGTCTGGACTATAGAACAGTCTATAGTCTGGGCTATAGAACAGTCTATAGTCTGGACTATAGAACAGTCTATAGTCTGGACTATAGAACAGTCTATAGTCTGGACTATAGAACAGTCTATAGTCTGGACTATAGAACAGTCTATAGTCTGGACTATAGAACAGTCTATAGTCTGGGCTATAGAACAGTCTATAGTCTGGACTATAGAACAGTCTATAGTCTGGACTATAGAACAGTCTATAGTCTGGACTATAGAACAGTCTATAGTCTGGACTATAGAACAGTCTATAGTCTGGACTATAGAACAGTCTATAGTCTGGACTATAGAACAGTCTATAGTCTGGACTATAGAACAGTCAATAGTCTGGACTATAGAACAGTCAGTCTATAGTCTGGACTATAGAACAGTCTATAGTCTGGACTATAGAACAGTCTATAGTCTGGACTATAGAACAGTCAGTCTATAGTCTGGACTATAGAACAGTCAGTCTATAGTCTGGACTATAGAACAGTCTATAGTCTGGACTATAGAACAGTCTATAGTCTGGACTATAGAACAGTCTATAGTCTGAACTATAGAACAGTCTATAGTCTGGACTATAGAACAGTCTATAGTCTGGACTATAGAACAGTCTATAGTCTGGACTATAGAACAGTCTATAGTCTGGACTATAGAACAGTCTATAGTCTGGACTATAGAACAGTCTATAGTCTGGACTATAGAACAGTCTATAGTCTGGACTATAGAACAGTCTATAGTCTGGACTATAGAACAGTCTATAGTCTGGACTATAGAACAGTCTATAGTCTGGACTATAGAACAGTCAATAGTCTGGACTATAGAACAGTCAGTCTATAGTCTGGACTATAGAACAGTCTATAGTCTGGACTATAGAACAGTCAGTCTATAGTCTGGACTATAGAACAGTCAGTCTATAGTCTGGACTATAGAACAGTCAGTCTATAGTCTGGACTATAGAACAGTCAGTCTATAGTCTGGACTATAGAACAGTCTATAGTCTGGACTATAGAACAGTCTATAGTCTGGACTATAGAACAGTCTATAGTCTGGACTATAGAACAGTCTATAGTCTGAACTATAGAACAGTCTATAGTCTGGACTATAGAACAGTCTATAGTCTGGACTATAGAACAGTCTATAGTCTGGACTATAGAACAGTCTATAGTCTGGACTATAGAACAGTCTATAGTCTGGACTATAGAACAGTTATAGTCTGGACTATAGAACAGTCTATAGTCTGGACTATAGAACAGTCTATAGTCTGGACTATAGAACAGTCTATAGTCTGGACTATAGAACAGTCTATAGTCTGGACTATAGAACAGTCTATAGTCTGGACTATAGAACAGTCTATAGTCTGGACTATAGAACAGTCTATAGTCTGGACTATAGAACAGTCTATAGTCTGGACTATAGCACAGTCTATAGTGTGGACTATACAACAGTCTATAGTCTGGACTATAGAACAGTCTATAGTCTGGACTATAGAACAGTCTATAGTCTGGACTATAGAACAGTCTATAGTCTGGACTATAGAACAGTCTATAGTCTGGACTATAGAACAGTCTATAGTCTGGACTATAGAACAGTCTATAGTCTGGACTATAGAACAGTCAACAGTCTGGACTATAGAACAGTCTATAGTCTGGACTATAGAACAGTCTATAGTCTGGACTATAGAACAGTCAACAGTCTGGACTATAGAACAGTCAATAGTCTGGACTATAGAACAGTCAGTCTATAGTCTGGACTATAGAACAGTCTATAGTCTGGACTATAGAACAGTCAGTCTATAGTCTGGACTATAGAACAGTCTATAGTCTGGACTATAGAACAGTCAGTCTATAGTCTGGAATATAGAACAGTCAGTCTATAGTCTGGACTATAGAACAGTCAGTCTATAGTCTGGACTATAGAACAGTCAGTCTATAGTCTGGACAATAGAACAGTCTATAGTCTGGACTATAGAACAGTCAGTCTATAGTCTGGACTATAGAACAGTCAGTCTATAGTCTGGACTATAGAACAGTCAGTCTATAGTCTGGACTATAGAACAGTCTATAGTCTGGACTATAGAACAGTCTATAGTCTGGACTATAGAACAGTCTATAGTCTGGACTATAGAACAGTCTATAGTCTGAACTATAGAACAGTCTATAGTCTGGACTATAGAACAGTCTATAGTCTGGACTATAGAACAGTCTATAGTCTGGACTATAGAACAGTCTATAGTCTGGACTATAGAACAGTCTATAGTCTGGACTATAGAACAGTCTATAGTCTGGACTATAGAACAGTCTATAGTCTGGACTATAGAACAGTCTTTAGTCTGAACTATAGAACAGTCTATAGTCTGTACTATAGAACAGTCTATAGTCTGGATTACAGAGCAGTCTATAGTCTGGATTACAGAGCAGTCTATAGTCTGGACTATAGGACAGTTTATAGTCGGAACTACCGAACAGTCTATTGTCTGGACTATAGAACAGTCTATAGTATGGACTGTAGAACAGTTTTAAGCTTGTACTAAATAGCAGTACGTAGTCTATAGCAGACTATTTCAATTTTGTTTAAAAAAGTTTTACCCTGAAAGAGTTTTATTAAAAAATCCCTTTAAATGCAAAAAATTTCCCTAATTTGAAACAAAAATATAAACACAATGTTTACAAAAGAAAACTAACTGGTGCTAGTCTCTGCTAACCAGCAGAGCCATCTATTTGTCTATGCTAAACACAAGCGCCATCTTAATTTCATATTCAGCAGCACTACAAATACAACACTGCTTATATAATTGAAAATACAACGCTGGCCACAAAAAATTACAACACTGTAGGGGTAATTTTTCTTCAAGCAAAGTCAATGAATAGCAGAACTTCCGTTTCATCTTTCTTTTATTCTCAGACGTCTTCGACTATAGAAGAACTATGAGAGCTAAGGTAAAAATCAAATACTATTAAAATATATAAAAATTAGAAAAGTGTTTAATTATTAGAAAAAATAAACAATTACAACAAGTGTTAACGAAATAAACATTAAAATTTATAAATAAATTGAAAACAATAAATCACAGAAAATGTAAAAACTTTTTATGAATTATATGTGGAAAATTTAGGCAAACAATTTTTATGTATAACAGTTAACGCCTGCTGTAGACGCCATTTGTTTTTTCTTCTAAGTGCAAAAAAATACGTGTTTTTAATTGGAAAAAAAGTGTTAAATTGTAGAAAATATTAATAAATTTTGTAAAAAGTTATAATAAAATTAATATTTTGTGATAAAAGTTAAAATTGTAAATTATTTTGCTTTATAACACTTAACTTTCTGAATGGCTAATTTGCCAAGTGCTAATAAAAACACGTGTTTTTTTCTCAACCAATAAAAAAAATATTGCAATTTTTTAGTTTTATAAAAAAATATTAATAATTTTTTTTATTTAATTCTAATTTTAGTGGCGTAAGAAGCGTATGCGTAGGTTGAAGCGTAAGCGCAGAAAGATGCGTGCACGTTCCAAATAAACTGCTGATTGCTCTATATTAGACAAGTACAATGTAAGTATTGTGTTCCCAAAGAACATTAAACCAAACCTCTTTGAAACTTATGGAATATTTTACTAATAACTTTTTGTTTCTTTTCCTTACAGGTTTTTGCATTACGTTAAACCTAAAAAGATCTTCAAGTTCTAATTGTTGTTTCCCGGTGTTTGCCTGGAGGCATTTTTGTTCAACTGTATTTTACACATTATTTGTGCAAAAGTTGTTTAAAAATAAAAAGTTAAATCTTTGGATTATTGCTTGGAGTGATAAAAAACTATATTATACTACTGTGTGTTTATTTATTGCTTATTTTAATTTGCTTTTGTTAGTAGGAAGCCGAAACCACGTTTACTTTTTTGGTTCGGATTTAACCTCAAAAAATGCAATGCGTTTTTTTGGCCAAATGACGTGTGGCTAATATATAAGTTGACTGAACAAGTTTTTGTTGTTGCGCAGAACAATAAATGACAGAATAGGTCATAGTTTATAGGAAATGGGAAGAAATTAAAACACTTTGGATATATGTACATACATATTTCCAAAATTTGTATAAACGTCAAAATATGATAATATTCCAATATTTAAAACTTGGCTTTAGATAGTTTTGTTATGAAGAGTTGGTTTTATGCGAAGGTCGCAAATCCAGCTAATTATAAATTGGCTAGAATCATGGTGTACTTAGGCTGGTAGTACCTTATTAAAAGTTCATAAGGAAGTATTATAGAGAAATGAAAAACTTCTGTCCCAAAACGCCGGGTTCGAGACAGTTTGTTTTTTTAATTTATTTACCTTGAAGAAGTATTGCTGGATTCTTCTATTATCAAAAGTGCCAGTTTTTTAGATTAGAACGTTCTACATATTTCACAAAATTTTGCATATTATATTGGAACTGCATACGTTTTTTGAAAAAGTAATATTGTGATATCACAGGTGCGCTCATTAAGCACCTGTGATATCATAAGTACCAAAAGCCTATTCCTCTTAATAGTAAGAAATTGTTATTATACCTATTATTTGTTGTTATCTGAATATCATTGAGATATAGACGGTATTAGTTTTCTTGTTAGAGAAAAACATTATTTTTATAAAAAAAGTACAACTTTCTAAAGAAAATTTGTTATAAAAGTTATTTCTATAGAAAAATCTGCTATACTATCAAATTTCTATAGTAAAAACTACTATAGAAGAACTTTATACCAGCACTAAAGTATTGGGAACCAGTACCACAATATGTTTGCCAAAAGTTTCCCTATAGAGGGTATTAGATTTTTAGTTAGATAAAAACATTTTTATAAAAAACGTAAAATTTTTTAAAGAAAATTTGTTATAAAAAGTAATTTCTATAGAAAAATCTGTTATACTTGCAAATGTCTATAGTAAAAAGTGTTATAGGTATAATTTCTATAGAGGAATTTTATACTAGCAATTTTCTATAGACAAACTTTTATACAAGTCATGTTATACAGAGAAAGTAATATTTTTTATAGAGAAACATATGTGCAGTATTTTTTACATAAAATGTGTTTTAAAATAATGTTTCAATAGAAAAAACGTATAGGTATCTACCTATATAATCAATATTTTATGGAAAAAAACTTTTATACATAATTTTCAAAAAGAAAATTCTAATAAAAGCTCAATTTTCTATAGATAAAGTGTTCGACAAGCAATTTTCTACACAAAAAAGCACTGTAGTGCTCTTCATTTTCTCTAAGAAAAACTATTAGAAGCAATGTTAGGTAGAAACAAATTTAATATGCCAAAGATTCTATAGATAAAACTACTTAAACTGTTATACATATAAATTTTAGTAGATAAATCTGATATAAGCATAACTTCTTTGTATAGAAAATTTTTATACTTAATATTTTTTATAGAAAAATATGATTTTCTATAGAAACAACTGATACACCAGCAAATCTCTTAAATAATTGATTCCCTAATTGTTTTTTTAAAATTGAGTTTTAAAAAAACAAATTTTTGAAATATTGAGCAGCACAGAATCGGCAGAATTTATTCATCACATCAGGTTTTCTAGATATCGTGTCATAAAGTTTGTGTACAGATTCGGAAAAGTATACTTTCGTCTCTGGGTTACAAATTTGTTGATCTGTGTTATTGAAAATTTAGATCCGTCAGTTATTAGGATTTTCTGAGGAGTATAAAAATCATAATAATTAAAATATCCATGAAAATTCTCACATTATTTCTACATACATTTTCTAAACTTTGGCAATCATAGAATTTATAATACTGGACTTGGTAACCTTGAAAATCAAAAATACCGCGTGTATCGATGACAACTGCGCATGACCTCGATAGAATTTAAAAAAATGTGCTTTTATTTGAAAGAGTTGCCAGATTATTAACATAGGAAAAACTTTTTCTCGTCATATATTTTTGATGTTGTTTCGTTCATTTTGAATGATGTAAAAATTATTATGCCAATAGCGTTTTTTAATTGTACTTATTGTTTTGGAAATATGTTTAAAGTTATTGTTTTTCAATTTCGATCAGATGTAAAGCTTTGACAATCCATAGGATGGAGCATTTTACTAAATAAGAATATACACTAAAACCTCGTTTTATGACAATTTAAGGTGTTATTTCTAAAAAACTGTTTTATTTTTAATTTAGAATAAATTTATACTAAAATTAAAAAGAAAAATCTTATAAAATAGACTACTCCAAACACTCCCTCTTAACTCTAATTTTTAAAAGTAGAAGAGTTTGTCTTGCTATTGTCATTTAAATAAAAAAACGAATTTTGTGTTTTATGAAAAGTCGACTTTTGGTTTTTTCACTTTTGACGACTTTTCGATTAAATTAAAATTATTTAACTTAATTTAAAGTTAAAATTTTAGATTTTTAGATTTTTTTCCTTTTTTTTATTGACTTTTAAAATCGATTTTCACTTTTTTCTTATAATATAGTCGACTTTTCAACTTTGTTAGGAAAAAATTCCAAAAAAGTTCCAAATAGTCGATTCTTTGATTATTTTATAGTCGATTTATACAACCATAACATTAGATTTTTAATATAAATAACATAAATACAAAAGATTAACAAACATATTTGAACTAGGGTTCTATCTTTCGAATAATCGAACAATCGACTTTTTGTCAAAAAAAGTCGAAGTCGATAACTCGACTATGGTCTGTCGAAAAAAAGTCGAAAAGTCGACTTTGTTATAAAAGTCGAAAAAAGTCGAAAAAGTCGAATATAAAGTCGAAAAAGTCGAAAGAAAGTCGAAAAAAGTCCAAAAAAAGTCGAAAGTCGTAAAAGTTCGAAAACTCAAAAATTGTAAGAAAACAAGTCAAAAATAGTCGATAATCTTAAAAAAAGTGGAAAAAATTCAAAAACTCTACAATAGTCGAAAACTCGAAAAAAGTCAAAAAAAAGTCGAAAATAGTCAAAAAAGTCGAAAAATCGAAAAGTCGGAAAAAAGTCGAAAAAAGTCGGAAAAAGTCGAAAAAAGTCCAAAAAAGTTCGAAAAAAGTCGGGAAAAAAAGTCGAAAAGTCGACTATTATAAATACTTATAGTCGAAAAGTCGACTTTTAATTAAATGAAAAAGTCGAAAATCGAGAGTTGAAAAGTCTACTTTTAACTAAAACTTTTTCGTTTTGACTATAGAACCCTAAATTTGAACACCTTTTCAACAATGGCAGCCCTTAACAAATCGCTATAATATAAGCTAGCAGCAAAACATCTTT